>NC_073262.2:31062500-31110000 GCF_029289425.2 Pan paniscus | reverse complement strand
CTGCTATAATAAGTGCAAAAAAATTTTTTCTCCAATAACAAGACATATTGTTAGATAAACAGAACACAGAAACACACACATATAGGAGACATGAATGAGCACTGGAATCTATTAAAAGACTTAATTTTATTTGATGAAATAACTTAAAATTCATTTTTCTTTAAAAATATCAGTGTTACCTTGGGAAAGTCATTGCTTTTGCTAATGTCAATATTAAAAAGAACCACCGGCTGGGCATGGTGGCTCACGCCTGTAATCCCAGCACTTTGGGAGGCTGAGGTGGGTGGATCACGAGGTCAGGAGTTCGAGACCATCCTGGCCAACATGGTGAAACCCCATCTCAACTAAAAATACAAAAATTAGGCCAGGCGCAGTGGCTCATGCCTGTAATCCCAGCACTTTGGGAGGCTGAGGTGGGCAGATCACCTGAGGTCAGGAGTTCGAAACCATCCTGGCCAACATGGTGAAACCCCATCTCTACCAAAAATACAAAAATTAGGCCGGGCACAGTGGCTCACGCCTATAATCCCAGCACTTTAGGAGGCCGAGGAGGGTGGATCACAAGGTCAGGATTTCAAGACCAGCCTTGATAATATGGTGAAACCCCGTCTCTACTAAAAATACAAAAATTAGCCAGATGTGTGGTGCACGCCTGTAATCCCAGCTACTCTGGAGGCTGAGGCAGAAGAATCACTTGAACCTGGGAGATGGAGGTTGCAGTGAGCTGAGATCGTGCCACTGCACTCCAGCCTGGGCAACAGAGAGAGACTCTGTTTCAAAAAAATAAATAAATAAATAATAATAATAATTAGCTGGGTGTGGCAGTGCCTGCCTGTAATCCCAGCTACTCAGGAGACTGAGGCAGGAGAATTGCTTGAACCTGGGAGGCGGAGGTTGCAGTGAGCCAAGATCACGCCACTGCACTCCAGCCTGGCCAAAGATCTAGACTCCGTCCCAAAAAATAAATAAAAATAAAAAAACCACCACCTCCAAAAACTAAGTAAATGAAATAGGAAGTATTTAATAAGCAAAATCAGATGAAAATTAATCAAGGTAGTGTGTTGCTGGCTACATGACTATTCTCGAATCACAAATACTACCTAAGGACCTGCTCCAGCTGCATGGAACTCTCACAGCTGGTGGCTCAATCGACCACTTAAACACTCCAGCTGCAGAACCTACACACAATTCTTGAGGGGAAATCACCCACCTTCTCCAGCTGCAGAATGCCTAATTGGGCATTCCAAGCTTTACACTTGGCAGTTTGACTTGATCCAACATTGCTTATATAATAGCTGAGTTGTTGACAGTGTCCTAGAAAAAAATCCCTTGAGAGGGCTTAAAACAGTCCCTAGGGAATCATGAACATGCCCCATATTTGTTGAATAATGTTGGAAGTGTTTTTAACTGGATGGAATAGATAACACATAGATGCTTTGTTGCTACAAGGACAAGGGGATTTATAGAAATTTTAACTATCTTTGTAAAGTTTTGATGAACAATGACTCACTATCACAGACTAAGATACTTGACATACAAACACAACGGCTCCTCCTTTAACTCAATCAATTTCATTTTCTTCTCACTTCATTTTTAGTTTTGTGAATACATGTACATAAACAGTCTGTAAAATAGATTCCTAATTCATTTTAATTTGGTGTCCCCATTACTTGAAACTCATCATAGAGTAGCTGTAGCCACTAAGGTAGAAATACAATTTCAACAGTGCTCTCAGAACTTGGGATCTTCTTAGAGCTGAAAACTGTAGACTTTAAGTAAAGAAAGGCACAGTTATGTGGAAGATCCCAAAAATGAATTCTTAGATATTTACCTCCCTATGAAAATACTCCCTATTGGTAAAGATAAAAAGGGGAATTTGTTCATGGAAAATAAGCACGGTTCTTGCTCTGGTTTGAATGCATGTGTTCCTCCAAAATTCACATGTGGAAAACTAGTACCCAATGTGATAGCATTAAGAGGTGGGGCCTTTGGTGAAGTGATTAAGTCACTCCCATTTCCATGAAAGGGATTAGTGCTTTTACAAAAGAGGCTTCAGAGAGCTGCCTGGCCCTTCCACTGTTTCCACCCTGTGGAGAACACAGCATTCATCTTTTTACCCTTCTGCCTTTTTTGCCCAATGCTGCCAGATGATGCCCTCACCAGCCACTGAATCTGCTGGCACTGTGGTCTTGGAATTTGCAGCTTCCAAAACTGTGAAAAATAAATTTCTATTGTTTATAAATTACTCAGTCTCAGGTATTTTGCTACAACAGTATCAACAGACTAGGACAGTTGTGTTTAAAAAAAAAAAGAAGTATGAAAAGGAAGAGAAAAGAAAGTAATATTAAACGTATTATTTGCCATGTATTTTGCATATATTATTTTATTAATTCTATACAGCAAGTCTTAGATATAAATTGGATTATTCCCATTACATAGAGAGGGAAAGTTGAGGCTTATGGAGGTTAAGCAATTAAAATAACAAAATCAGTAAGTGGTAGGGTCAGAAAGCAAAGCCACACCTATCACCCTCAAATACCCATATTCTTTCTCCTCCATCTACCTGCCAATTAGAATTAAGATGATAATGAAGAATGTGATATAAAAATCATCACCATTTAACCCCCCATATAATCTGACATACCATTCCAACTCTATAGTTATGTCTAATAAATTTAATCAAAGTAGGGCCAAATAAATATCTCAGAGAAACAACTGGGGAATATGCATACTCCATTTATCAGCTGTGCAATCATAAGGTGCTTCGTAATTCAAGGCAAATTTTTCAGCGTTCCCAAGTTCCGCTTCACAGACAAAAGTGTGTGCAACAGAATTGGGGAAGAGACCCTCTACTTCAACAAAGTCAACAAAAGCATTACATAGAGATAAAAACTCTGTCTTCAAACCACAGTTCATTCACTGGGACTGGCCAATTCCCTCTAAGGATTTAATTTCACTTTCTTTTTTGTTTTTTCCAACTCTATGGATCTATGTTAGAAAAAATATTACATGCTTATCCCTTAACACATGGATGAAGATCCACATTGATTAATACATGGAGTTGGTCATGCCCATCCCACTAGAGGTGCCAGCATCAGCAGCTCTGACTCCATGTTAGCCAGGCGGCTCAGCTCTCTCTCACTGCATGAACAGTGCTCTTATCTGCAACTGTCTGGCAAGCTCATGCCCTTATGCCAGGGAATAGATGGTTAGCCCAAACCTGCCATCAGCTCAAATGCAAATGAAGGTAAGTTGATCGTACTGTCTTTATAAACAAAGAGGATGTCAATTTTCATAATATCATTTTCTATTTCCAATATGAACATCTCAGTAATCTTTAATCAAGTCGTAATTTCTGAGTTCATTCCAGTCTCATGGGCCTCAGAACTGTGCTTCAGGGCAGAAGAGAGAATGGCTGGAATAATGTGCTAGAGGATACGGGCAGCTACGCAGCAGACACTGCTATGGGCACCCCTGGCTCCTCCATTCCCACCCTTCCTACCTCCTCCTCTTCCCCAAAGATTGGGTTAGTGGCTTGGGTAACCTTCTGTTTCCCAATTTCCCGAGCAATATTTTATCAGGAGCTTGATACTCATTTTACTAATTGCTAATTAACCAAGACCAATCCCTTAAGAATTTTTGACAGTGTAAGTAAAAAAAAAAAAAAAAAAAAACCTACTTCCACTTCTTGTATGAAGTGTAGGACAAATGCCTTACTTCAATGTAGAGCTGAAGGTTATACATAAGAGATGTATATAACTCAGATGTCATGATGGCTCCTGAGCACTAAGGGAACAATTAAGATTCTCTATTAAGAGTCCATGGCCTACTGAAAATTTTAGAACCTCTCTCTGACATACAAAAGTGCTAACAATAGCTGAATTAAGGTTACGTACCATCTAACCACAAGCTTTCAAGCTTTCAACAAATTATTGCAGAAATAAAGAACAACCAGTTAGGATCTAAAACTTGAATAAATAAAACAGACACTAAGTTCCTCTAGCAAGTAGGTCAGTGAATATTATAAAATGTTACCGTTTCTACCAGTTTGGGAAGGGGAAAAAAGGTTTATGCCGTACATTCAAAATATTCAATTCATAGTAAAGCTCAGTTATTGGTAACATACATGGTAATCATCAGTTAGGAAATCAAAATTGAATTGAACGAAACCCTCTATCATGGAAGACATATTTTGGGGCAGAGCGTGGTTAATCTAGCAATTAGATCAACTGAGCCACATGGAGTTTCATGATGTTATTTAGGGTCGAAATCTGATTAAATTAAGATTGCTTCAGAGCAGAGAAGGGAAAAGGAAACCAACATGGTGAACATGTTTTTTTAAAATATACAATTCTGGACATTTTAGATCTATCATCTAAATATATCCCCTCAACAAAGGCACTGAATATGTGTGTTTCTATTATTATTGGCAGGGGAAACATAGTAATGTGGAAAAAAATCTATTTTATCCAAAGTTTTGTTAATCAAGTTCTAGAAGCCCTCGCTATAAGATGGCCTCATCTACAGGGCAGCCCCATGGCATGGAACCAAGGGGCAATGTTTTGGCACAGCCTTACAGTATTTTGTAAGGTTAATACAAAACATTCTTTGCTTTCCAGATGATACAACAAATTTGTAAAGCTCCAGTGAGTCGCAACCAAAATGTGCTTATGAGTATTTTATATCAACACGATCCATTTTCAATGGCTTCTCAGTTTTTTAAAAATGGGGTGACTGTGTCTGGTCAGTATCCATAACCTTCCTATGAAGATGTAAAAGAAGCAGATGTCTGCATCCCCATTGGGTCAAAAAGGAAGACACAGAACACAGCATGCACGTATTTTAAAGGAACGCCAGTCGGCCGGGCGCGGTGGCTCACGCCTGTAATCCCAGCACTTTGGAAGGCCGAGGTGGGCGGATCACGAGGTCAGGAGATGGAGGCCACCCTGACTAACACGGTGAAATCCCGTCTCTACTAAAAATACAAAAAATTAGCCAGGCGTGGTGGCGGGCGCCTGTAGTCCCAGCTACTCGGGAGGCTGAGGCAGGAGAATGGCGTGAACCCGGGAGGCGGAGCTTGCAGCGAGCCGAGATAGCACCACTGCACTCCAGCCTGGGCGACAGAGCGAGACTCTGTCTCAAGAAAAAAAAAAAAAAAGAATGCCAGTCATCTTTTTCTTACAACCTCTAAAAACTTTGAGATTCAATAAATCAATGTATACATAGTCTACCTCGTCTACCTACTCCTTGAAGACACAGAAAGATGTTATTGGAAACGATCCCAAGATGGAAGACATCTTGCTCTCAAGAAGTCTTAAGTACAACTGAGCTTGCTAGCAAAACTAACCCAGGTTTTCCTCATTTGTCTTTGGAATGCACCCCAAAGGCTAAGACTATTTATTTTATCACATTATAAGGGAGCGAGCTTACGAGTCAGGTAAGTCTGTTTATTATAATGACCAAACCTTCTTGAAATACTTTAAAAACTGTGCTGTGTGCTAAGTCAAATCAAAATCTCGCAGAGGAAAAAAATAATAGGAAAGGCTTCTGATGTTTTATTAATGACCTTCTATCTAACCAGTCCCTGAAAAAAAAGAGAAACCATTTCTATAACCATGGAATCTAGCAAGCAGGCATCATGAACTTGCATGCCAGGGAGAAGATATGATGAACTCCAGCGCAGAATCATATTGAATCAGGTTCAATTCAGGACATAAAATGAAATGAGAAGCCCAAACTAATTAGATTGTAATGAGCAGTTCATATGCCTTATGTCGTTTTATCACGTGCAGTAGGTGCTGTATCCCTACAGTGAATGACTTCAAGCAAGTCATCAGCTTGTACTGTGTTCAAGAATGCTAATCAGAAGGAAAAGGGTCTTTTTATGACATGCTTGAAGAAAACAAGATTGATTGTAGCTTCTTGATCATAGCAGCACCAGTGGAATGGTTTTATCTTTATTAAACTTAACTTGTGTTTCTGGAAAGCATGGAGTGTCCTAATGAGACAGGCAGAAATAAAGGAGTTCATTAGTATGAAATTGCTAAAGTTGAAATGTGATATAACAAGTTGGGAGCTGATATTCTGAAGAATGTTCAGAGTATGGGTCTGAAACTTCAAATGTGAGCCACAGGTACCATTTTGGTTTCCTTGGCCTCTGCTTCTCCCCTCTCAGCTACCACATTATTGTTCAGTGAATTTTCAGTGCTGTGGCCCAGGGGGAGTTTAATTGTATCATAAATACCTCATAGAAAAGCATTTTTTGAAAATTCACACTTTTCATAAGGTCCCAGAGTGACTTTCAGTGTACCATGACCTTGAGGGAATAAGATCAAACTAAGTAAAGAGAAACACAGACTAATAAAAGCAGTTTCCTTTTCTGTGTGCAAGTTATTTGCCCGTTTGCTCTTGATCCATGAGGCACCCTTCACTGGCTCTGCTCTGTATCTCTGGGAACCACATTTCCTAGGATCCCTTGCCAACTGAATTTTGGTTTAATCAAGAGGAGGTACTGGCAGAATCCTGAAAGAAGAAAAATAGAGATAATTCTGGCTATTTTTTCTGCTCTTTCTCTGCTTTGATCTGCGCCTCTGGCAATGACTATCTTCACTATAATTCTGGCTCTCATTAAAGGAGCCCCTCCGTCAGTGGTCACAGCTCCTGCAGGAAAATCCCCACCCATGGTTCTAGTTCCCGAAGGGTGGTCCGTATTTCTGACCTCATTTCCCCCTGTAGGGGTGGTTACAGCTTCTTTTTTTTTTTTTTTTTTTTTTTTTAAGAGACGGAGTTTCACTCTTGTTGCCCAGGCTGGAGTGCAACGGCGTGCTCTCAGCTCACTGCAACCTCTGCCTCCTGGGTTTAAGCAATTCTCCTGCCTCAGCCCCCCAAGTAGCTGGGATTACAGACATGCACCAACACACTCAGCTAATTTTGTATTTTTAGTAGAGACGGGGTTTCTCCATGTTGGTCAGGCTGGTCTCAAACTCCCGACCTCAGGTGATCCACCCACCTCGGCCTCCCAAAGTGCTGGGATTACAGGAGTAGCTGAGATTACAGGCATGCACCAACACACTCAGCTAATTTTGTATTTTTAGTAGAGACGGTGTTTCTCCATGTTGGTCAGGCTGGTCTCGAACTCCCAACCTCAGGTGATCCACCCACCTCGGCCTCCCAAAGTGCTGGGATTACAGGAGTGAGCCACCACGCCTGGCCTACAGCTTCCTATTGTTTCTAATTTCTGGGTTGCCTCACCATCACTTCATTAACACTTCTGTCATCTGTGTAACCAACTCCCTGTACTCAATTGCCTCTGTTTGAAAAACCTAGAGTGGCTTCTGTTTTCCTGCCCGGACCATGATTGACAGAATGATCTTGTTTAAAACTTCCTTCTCATGAACAGCATCCCTTTGAAAATATCCTCATGAGAAAATGACCACAGGAAATAGAAAAGAACTCCTGAAAGAAAAACTTTACACAAAGCTTTGACTATTCTCCCCCAATATGGCTATTTCTTTGTAAGTCTGCTACAAGATTCTTTTAAAGTGACAATTAGAAGTCCTTGAACATTTAAATAGCTGCAACCTTCTAATCTACAAATTTTCTCTAAGTGATTTATGTTCTATTTAATTTGCTGCTAAAATTATATTTTGCATGTTCATATTTAACATATCTTTGATATTTTTGATGCAACACATACAAATTTCATCAGCAGTTTAGTATGGTAAAATAATTGTGTAACAAATTTTAAGGTTAAAAAAATGAATGGGGGCTATATTTTACGCCTGTGTGAGTTAAGAGATATATTTTGGTTAGGAAAGGAAAGACATTCCCCCCACTCTCATTTTTTTCTATCAGAAAATATGAACCAACCAGAATAGTCTTATTTGTAATTTGAAAAGAAGAGAACTGGGTAAATATTTAGCCTATCCTTAATTATCCTTTCTAATACTGAATATTTACATTTCTACATAGTTGGAATTTTCTCTCGGTGATTTGGCAACTATAAATTATCCTTGCCCTTCAGACTCCCGGGTTCCACCAGCAACACGTTAACAGTTGAGTCAAAAGTCTGCAGTTTCGTTATTAACAATGAAAACTGGTTTTAAACATGAATACCCTGACTTGCTGTTACCGCAGTTACTTTATATTTACATTTAAAAATATTAATACAAGAAGCCCTTTGTTGCTTGCTGATGCCAAAGTATCCAAGTTCCAAAAGCCCATTTTGAAAATCTCTTACCAAAATTCATTTAATGCATCAGAAGTGCCCAACAGAGGGACATCATGGAAAATTGCCCATAGTTTTTAAGAAGTGAAAATACAGGCAGTCCTCATTTTTAATATGGAGGGTTAGCCAATCAACCATGGCTTTCCTCAAACAGTGACTTGATCGGACTCCATCTCACTAATAGGAAGCACCACAATTAGTGTTTCTAGCTTAATTTTTGCTCATCACCTTTCTTCCAGTGTATGTCCAAATAATATTTTGAATTTAATCCATGCCTGACAAAATCAGCCTGAGGTGAAGGACCTGGTCCATAGGGGTTTTCCCTGGGGCTAGAAAGATCTAAGAACTACTTCAGATAAAAGCCTCAGCTTCAAAGAAGCTGAGCAATCTAACTAGCAGTCCTGACACCTTCCCTTTGAAAAAGAGTGAGTGTTTTAGTTTGCTAGGGCTATCATAACAAAATACCACAGACTTGGTGGCTTAAACAACAGAATTTCATTTCCTCACAGTTCTGCAGGCTGGGAAATCCAAGGTCAAAGCGTAAGCAGGGTCGTCTTCTCCCTGTGTCGTCACGTGGTCATCCCTCAATCTGTGTTGTTTGTGTTTAATCACCTCTTCTTATAAGGACAAAAATGGATTAGAAGCTACCCTCATGACTTGATTTTACTTACTTACGTCTTCAAAGACCCTGTTGTCTTCAAATATAGTCACATTCTGAGGTACTAGGGGTTAGGGCTCAAACATATGAATTTCAAGACGACACAGTTCAGCCCATAAAAGTGAGGTTGGAGAAATTTGTCTTTGCTGCCCTCATACTTTCCTTGTTGCAAACTTTTCCTCCCCTAGTGGTTCACTCACCCAGTAGTTTCATTCTTAAAGATCTTTTACTTTCAGTTCTACCAAAACTTTTGAATAGGATATGAAAAGCTCATGTTATATTATGACTTAAGTGACAACTAAATTTTATGTATTAACTTTTTCAAGTAGATTTGCTTTGAAATAGGAGGCTAAGTGCTAATCAAAAAAAAAAAAAAAATGCATTTCTGAAATTTCAGGCACCAGCAAACCAAACCAAGGTGGTGTGGTATGTTGTGTCCTTCCCTTGCCTTTGAAAACACATCAGATAGGAAGCCATCTCAGTCACCTACTTGTAAAGGCAACTATGGTCCTTGCTTCCCTATGCTAACTGTCATCGTAATCATTCAAGCCTACCTAACATTTTCTTTATTGCATTTATTGAGTGCCAGTGGGATGCTACATCCAAAGAAGCTGGTAAAAGTTGGTAAGTAGTGCTCAAACACAAATCTCCAACTCAGAGCTATTAGAAATTATGTTTATGATTCAATAAATGGGTTTTTTTTTTTTTTTTAACTATTGCCCAAACTGTGCCCCAGCATGACCCGGCTGGACTAATCCAGATAGAGGTACTATTTTGGGATGCCATCAATATAAGCTTCTGGCTATTTCTAGTCATTAAACATCCCATGGAACTTTTCATAACACTACGGTTTTTAATCTTCAGCTTCTGGCCAAATTCCAACTGGAAACATTACGTTCTGCTTACTGTACCTAAACCCTCTCATATGGAAGCATGAGGGAGCTCTTTTATTGTATCATCTCCACAATTAAACTGCAATCTATAGAAGTCTGTGTCGTTTTTAACATGGTAGAATGCAAGTTTATATAATTCTATAAGTTGCATTCCTGATCAAACTCAATTCAGTCATTACATTTCTTTAGGGTCTTTGGCATAAGCTGTGTGCTAACATGCATTTGATAAGTGCTAAATGTTATGTCGTCTTGAATCACAGGGAGTAGAACCCAGGAGTTCACCATAAAAGTCTCTTTTCTAACAAGAGGAAAATAGAACCTTTCTGCCTGAATTTCATTATTGCTCACATAGTTGTTTAGGAATTTGGTTTCAACTCAGAAACACACAAAATGTTACAGGCAACTTGAATTCATTACGTTCTTTTGATTATATGGGAAGTTCAGAAGAATGAAAGCCCGGTCTTCCAACACACCATATCAAAATGAGTGGAGTTTCCAGTTTATAGTTATAAGGGGAAAAGAATATCAGTTTTTCAAAGGTCTGGTCACCTAACAATCAAAAGTTAAGCAAAATGATCTCACTGAGGAGGCCTTTACTTGGGCCCAAAGTAATAGCTGTTCTCACCAGAGAAGGGATTTGGCAGGCATCTAGTCTCAAACCTAGGATGGGGAACTAGAAACACTGGGCACCAAACTAGGGCAAGAGTAGAGGGCACTGGGATGGAGCCTGCCAGCTTTTGCCAGTCTCAGCTTCATGGATGAAAAGGGTTCAAAGTTGTCTGCATAAGAGAGCAATTGAGGTGAGTGAGCCAGGTAGGTGGCCTTTTGTTCCATTTCTGTTCAAGTAGCCTGACATCTCTTGGGCAGTACGGGTTGGGTAATGAATCATTTTACAGCTGAGGCATAGAAAATTTTCTTTGCAAAACACCTAGACTTATTCTTTCCTTGTGATTCCCGCTCAAATGATTTCAGGAGGTTCATGTGTCTATAACTATCACAGGTGAGGTCTGCGTCTGCACGATCCCACAAGGACAGAGCAGCCAAACTCATAGAAAAGTTTCTCCAGGACCAAATTCAATGGTGTCCCTTTGTAACCCTTTTTAAACTCTTATATAAAGAATACAGAATTCATATATCCAACCTGCAATCCCTCACCATATTTGGAGCCCTGATTCCCTTTTTCCATGTACAGGGACAATGAGGAACAGCAATCCTGCAGCTTCAAGATCCAGTTCATTTACAAAGATATTTTTCTCCTATGTAACTTTGTTTTATTACTATCAAAATAGCACTTTTATGTGACTGAACAGATCTTCAAATGGAATCGAGCTTCAAGTATTAGACGGATTTCCTTCTGGTCAATAGGACAGTAAATAATGTGGCTTGCCAAATTCAGATGCAAGACAGACTTGATCTAAACTAAGATAGCTTAGAAAAAATAGAGATACAAAGCTTTAAAGAACGAGTATATACGTGGTATTTTATTGTACATTTAATTCCAAGAATTTTCACTCCTTCTCAAGAAGATATAACAAACTGGAAAACTATGAAAATGTATTTGGTGAAAGCCTAGGAGTGATATTCTCATTTAAGCTGTTTCCACTTTTTTCCCTCTTCAGATTTTGAAGCACTGTCTTTAAAACTGTAACATACCCAGAAGGGTTGGCAGAATTGGGACTGGAATAAAATAGGATACAATTTGTAAAATCATCTTCATATATTTGAATAAGGTATGCTTCCCCCTCTCAAACTTACTCTGTAAAATGGCTCTTATAGCAGTTGTTAACACCATAGTGTGAATATGAGGCAATGTGCTATCTCTCTGAGTAATATTTGCATTTTGGATCTCATTTCTAATTGTGGAATGAAATAATCTGTTCCAGATAAAAGAATTTTAAGTTTAAGGCCAGAAATTATTTTTAAGCTCTACTTGATCACCTTTTTTTGGTAGCTTGAAGGGAAGACTCACAGAAAAGTATTTTTTCTTGAGAGAATATTCTCTTCCTGCCAATTTTGCTTTACAAAACTACATTGTTTTACATTATGTATGTTAATCAATGCACTTGGAGACTGTAGGGAGCTGGAAGGACTTAGAGCTGGAAGGACTTTAAAGTTTATCGAATTCAATACCCTCATCCAGAGTTTTTAAAATAATAAATCTACAGCTGTCTTTAAACTAATCTTTGATACAAACTGCTATTTCATAATCGTCTTTCCCCAGATGAATCTCCATCAGTGACATGATTAGTAACTGTCTCTGGTGGTGCATGTCTTTACATCCAGACATGTCCATTTTGCACAACCACAGATACACTCGAGGCGATGTTACCGAACTGCCCTCCATGGATTATGTGCTATGAGTTGTTTTCCTCAATGTGATGATGCTTTTGCTTTAAGCAATGCATGATCTCTAGTTACATCTCCTTATTGGCCAGTAGTGAACATGTGTGTGGCAGCAGGTTGGGGTCAGATATGAAACTCATGACCGACCCATAAAAGAGAGATGTTGACAGGGCCCCATGAGGAGCACCTAATATGGGTTTCATTAACCAGGTGTTCTAACCAAGGAGTTAACCAGCTGCAGATACAGACAAATAGACACATACCCTTTTTTTTTTCTTTTTTTTCTTTTTTTTTTTTTTTGAGATGGAGTCTCGCTGTCGCCCAGGCTGGAGTGCAGTGGTGCGATCTCAGCTCACTGCAACCTCTGCCTCGCAGGTTCAAGTGATTCTTCTGCCTCAGCCTCCCGAGTAGCTGGGACTACAAGTGCATGCCACCATGCCTGGCTAATTTTTGTATTTTTAGTAGAGACGGGGTTTCACCATATTGGCCAGGCTGGTCTCGAATTCTTGACCTCATGTTCCATCTGATTTGGCCTCCCAAAGTGCTGGGATTACAGGCGTGATCCACCACGCGCGGCTGCACATACCCATTTTAAAATGAAACCGTTTTACCATCATTGGCCCACTTTTCAGCAAATGAATGCTAACACATTATCAAGTTTCCAAGCAATTATTCAAATCAGTGGAATGTACAAGATTTCTCTTTTTCTATTACTAAAGATTGTGTTGAGTTGTTAACTGGTGATGTGAATGAACAACCTAAAGAGTAGGGTAGAATTTATTCTTATGATTAATAACAGATATCACGTGGGCTCTGGCATGCTCTGCAAGGCTTCACATTCCAAAGCAAGAGATCACAAGTTACCCACGACATGATGGCATTTGGTTTTTAATGAGTGTATTTCATCTTAACTCATGTTGTCATGTGAAGCCATGATGTCACCTAAATGTAGTTAAGTCAGAAAAGGTGTCCTATTCTCCTAGTAAAATAGTATTAGCATTTTACTAGTCTCTCGTATCCTATAATACAAGGCAAAGAGGGAATCCAAATGTCTATTTTTTTTCTATGGTAGAAATGAACTTAGCATATTTTCAAGAAAAGACTACAGCTGTATGATTATATAACAAAGGCAATATTGTTCAGGATTTAGAATGAAGGAATTCAGAAAATAAAATGCAAGCAATACATAAATGTCTATATCTTAGAGAGTTTAAAACTTACCTAGTTTATGTGTAAATCAAATGTATCCAGTAATACTGTGTCTTGAGGAAGTACATGAAAGGTTATCCCCAACCCTGAGGAACACTGATGTCCCAACCTTGTTTTCAACTGCAGCACATTTGCCTAACAGGGACATAGTACGCAACATTGCACATGACACAGGAGGATGCCAGTAGCTTGCCAGAGGTCCAGAGCCCACCCCCTTTCACAAGGTCTGATCCAAAGCAACACTGAACAGAGTACAGTGTCATTCGAGGGGAATAGGGCTGATCTAAGACCTTCAATGAGCTTCAAACCCACAGAAAAGTGACCCAGATCTTCACTGCAGTGTATCTGTTTAGAGGGAATGTGACGCCGACGAACCATTCTGGAGGATAATTTCCATGCTCCAGAATTTCCATGTGTTCCCTATGTCACCGGCAACAGCAGGTATCATAGTGTAGGACCGCATGTTACCACAGGGTCTAGACCATGACCTTACATGAGGTAGGTGCCTGACAAAGTTTGTTTATTTACAAATTTTGCATGTATAGCAACTTGGTTGACATTATCACCATCTTCATTCACTTTTATTCCAACTGCAGCCAAGAACCCAGCAGGAGCTGAATGGGAGGGGGACACTTTTGCAACAAAGTGCTTAATTAGTTCCCTCAGTTAAGAAATAGAGTGAGTCACAGGGTAGGATTAGAAAGAGAATGCAGATCTGTTTGGGCTAGTATGCTAAATTTAGCTAATGGTTAATTTGGTCCATCCTCAAGATAAGATGGAAGAAAGATATATTAATAAGTTGAACAGGTATGAAAAAGATGGGCTAGGGACACTCAACAGCTTTTAAGCTCCCTTGAAATTCACTTCCATAAAAACAGTTTCATTGTTTATAACTATTTGACAGAAGATTACCTCTAGCTCCAAAAGGACCAATTTTTAGTGAAAGCAAAATACTAACATCCATTAATGCAGATAACTAAAATCCAACCACTATGCAAATGATGGTGTTTAATTTATCTGCCATGCCCAATTTTTGCTGAAATTATTCTGTCCACAGTTCCCTGCATGAGAGCTAGCACTAGGCTGCTTTGTGCATAAGGATGTCCACTGATTCAACCAGCAATGAAGACAACAAGCCCACCAGGAACCAGGGAGCTCCTTTCTGAGAGAGGTGGTTGCGATCCCTCATGGATCATAAATAGAGTCAGAATAGGGACCATGTTGGATCATGCCCAGAACTGCTCAGCTGAGAAAGCCTCTCAAGTAAGAGCCTGCCCTACTTTGAGTGGATGTTTTCATGAAGTCAAAATGCCCTGATGAGAGAAGAGCATGCTCTATAGTTTCCATGTGTTCAATCCTCAAAGTGCTTAAACTTTTAAAGAAAATGTTTCCGGGTAAGGAAATGATAAAAGGCCTTAGGTGTGGAGAGATAAAGATGAATTTTGAAATTCAGAAATAAATTAAGTCGAAAAAATTGAAAAAAATCAAATTTATTTTGTCTTTGTTTGCCCTAAACACATGAATAGATATAATCTGATGAAAGCAGTGCAAGTACTCCAGCAATAGCACCACCACCATAAAGAAATGACATCTAATTCTGTAAGTTATTTGGGTTTTTAATTTATGTAAACACTATCTGTTAGTATACTTCACCTTGAACTGTAATTTATTGAACAATTAAAAGTGCCAAGATACTAGTCAAGGAGATCTGGAGTAGAAGTTCTAGTAGACCCCTCTAGCTATGCTGGAGATAGTTGCAATGCCATTGAAATGATGGGCACATGATTTTGCAGAAGTAGCATCAGCACCAGGCATTTGCAAATGTGCTAAATTCTCCAGAACTTCAATGCAGGCAAAATGTTTAAGGACAGAAATAGAAAACTATGCTACAAACTAAAAGCAGCCTTGCAAGTAATTACATGCCCACTTCTCAGGGTGATAAATTACACTTGCTCATGCTTTTTATACTTTTTCTATGATTTATGAGAAGATTATAGGTAATCTTTTTCTTTCCATTGATACTAGTAAAGTTGCATCAAGGCCATACATGTCAGTCTGGAATAAAAAACTGAGTATGATCTGTAGCCAAAACAGGTGGTGAAAGAATGTAATAGCTAGGATGTGAGACTGAAAAATAAGCAGGGTGGAGTGGGGGGGCACTATTGAATCATTGAACACCAGTTTATGCCACTGGTAGTGCAGCTGTGAGAAATAAAACTCAACTGTGTTCACAATTGCAATTGACAACCTGAAGACAAATGGAAGACCAGAGACAGACAGCTCCTAGAGATGGCTTGGCACCCATGAGTTTAGCCAGAACACTGTGCAAGGAAAATAGAATGCAGATGGGGAGAGAGGCAGCTGAGACATAAGGGAAGAGACTATAGGTATCAAGTCCATCAGGTGAACTTCAAGGCCAGGTGGTGGGCATGGGGCTGTGTCTGCTGTAGATGCTCAGAAATGGTCTCCTAGGAATTAGGCACAACCATGAGTTTCTCCCATAGCTACAGAATTTCCATGCCTGTAATATTTTCACCACTTTCCCAGGTGAATTGCAGTTTACTCCAAGACAACTCATCCCAGTCCAAAGTTTTTCTGTGGTCATGTGCTCTTTCATAGTGACCATGCCACCGTGAACTCTCCAGGCAAATGATCACTTTTGCCAAGTCACCCAAATATGAACTTCATTGATATTTCTCTCACAATTCACAATTTTTTGAAGGAGTGGGGGCTGTCTTTTCATTGCCAGGACTTCTACCTTAGTCCATATCTTTTTAACATAAGGTTATTCCAATGACTTCTCAGAGGTTTTTTTTTTTCCATTTCAGAATCTCAAATTTTAAAGAGTTGTTTGTGTCCAACCTCCTTCTGCTGTAGGAAACCCTTCTAAAGCAATCTTGGTCACTCAGACTCTATTTACTGTCCTCTGAATGAGAGAGAGGTCTTGCTAGAAAGTTTTTATAATATTGATTCACAAATAGTTCTAATTGTCCTACTTCTATTTGTTGACTGAACAAACATATGCCTTTTCTTTATAATAGCCTTACATACATATAAAGATGACATTTATTTCTCTAATCATCTCCTCTACAGGTTAAATCATCCTGGTTCCTTCTCTCATTTAACTCATAAAATAATTTCTGTATTTCACCATCCTGGCCATCCTTTTCTGTGCAGACTCCATTCTGCCATGATTCTCTTCAAATGGGTACCCAGACATAATATCCTGGCATAGTCCAAGCCATACTAAGAGCCAGGGCATTGTAATTTCTCACAAGATAATTTCAATCTATGCAGCCTAAGATATTTCTAGCTTTTTAATTGTTACTTTATGCTCTTGGCTTAAATTTAGTATGTCATCAATGAAACCCTCCAACTCCTTTATCTCTGCTACATGATCAATAGTATTACTTTTCATTCTTCTGAAGATATCCATGTGGATGAAGGATTACGACTTAATGTTCAAACATGACCCAAAAAAGAAGTACAAAACTAACAGATGGACAAATGCTGAACCTAAAAATTTAATTAATGATAGCCATCCTTTGCCAAAGAACGCTAGATATTTGTTCAGCTTATTTCGCTCTCACTGGGGCAGAGATAGTCTGGGGTTGGGTGGAGGAGGGGTAGAATGGCATGAACCCGAGTACAAGTCACCAAAGAAATTGAATGTGTCCAACACATGGCAAGGCTTTCAGCTAGATAGAATGTAATCCCTTGGGATTAGTAGAAAATAAATCTAGAAAGGTAAACTTAGAAAATATTACAGAGGATCTTAAAAGCTAGACAGTGACATTTTGTCTTTATTCAGTAGGCATCAGGAGAACTTAAAGATACTTTACCAAGTCAGTGACAAAATAAGATGAACAACTAATATCCATATAGCAACCAGATATTATAAAGTAATTCTTACAGACATCATGTATTAGAACCCCACTCTAGAAAGGTTGGTCCAATGGTGACATGGAACATGGAGTCAAAGCAGGTACAGGAATAACTCAGAGCCAGGAGAAACCATGCAAGAAAATGTGGCTTTCAACTAAGAGAGTATGAAGTCTTTAACCAGAATAAAGGAAAGCCAAGATACAATTGACAATGAAAAGGAAGTGACTGGATGTGGTGACTGATAGGATGTAGAAAGCAGCAAAATAAATCAATCATGACCACAAAATTTTAGCTAGAAAAATGGTAGTTTTTAGAATAGTAGGGAGAAAACAGCAAGAGAAACTGGTTTTTTATGGTGTTGGAAAGTGGTGGATTGATTGGGTGAATTAATATGCATGTGTCTCTTGGACATCTATTTTAAAAGGCTCAAGAGTAGAGAGTTGTAAATGTATGTGTAGCCCTTGGCAGTCATATTGACATTAGTGGTATTGGACATGTGAAATATCTAATTAAGTTACAGGAATAAATGAGAATTCCAAATGAGAGAAAGTAAAAAGACAAGAGAGAATATTATGAACAACCAAAGAAATAAGACCACCACCAGGAACACAGGAAGAGAACTTACATTGGGTTGTCATTCAAGGCAATGAGGGAGAAAAGATGGGTGGGGGCAGAGTGTGGGAGTAGCAGCAGGATTTAATGCTTACAGAGTCTGCAATTGATAAAGCTCATGATAGGCCCAGGCATGGACCAGTTAAACACATTAGCATAAGCCATCTAGAAGAAACTGGGATCTGGAATTTGACCTCTCCCTAGCACTAGGAGGACAAACCTATTTGCTGGGAGGAAGTTTACTAGAGCAACAGAACATTGGTGTGGTTCAGAGATGTAGCTGGCACTCTTCAGAATTAAGTGATCTGCTGGAGAATCCAAGAGCAAGTGATAATGAGAGACTCAAAAAGGTAGAGCTAGTGGAGGCACATCCCAGTTATTCATCAACCAGGGGTTAGGAGAATCTCAGTCGCCAGGCTGGAATGCAGGGGTGGGATTCTGCTTTCTAGTGACAGTGGCAATGCCCCAGGAAACTAGATGATACGGGATTCTAGGCAGATTCCAAAACAGATTCCAGTACAAGAAGTAAAACTGGGAGGCAGAAATTGGACAATATAAGAATTTGGAAGAAAGTCAAGGCAAAAAGGACAACATGGATAACTAGTTGTATAGTCTCAGAGCATGGGGCTAGAGACCCAAAAATTTCTGCCTAAGGTTAGGAATCTGAGTTTAAACCTGCAGGGGCTTCTAGCAGCTGCAGCTGTGAAAACTTTTTGAACTGTAGAGACTGAATTTGACAAAGAGACTGTATCTTTAAGAATGAGTTTCAACTAGGATATATGGAAGCTGGTGTGAAAGTCAAATTGCAAGACGTGAAGGAATGAGTGAGTGAAAAAGAATGCAATGCATGGAGGCTGGCCGCGGTGGCTCACGCCTATAATCCCAGCACTTTGGGAGGCCAAGGCAGACGGATCACAAGGTCAGGAATTAGAGACCAGCCTGGCCAATATGGTGAAACCCTGTCTCTACTAAAAACACAAAAATTAGCTGGGCATGGTGGCATGCACCTGTAGTCCCAGCTACTCAGGAGGCTGAGGCAGAAGAATCGCTTTAACCCAAGAAGCAGAGGTTGCAGTGAGCCGAGATCGTACCATTGCACTCCAGCTTGGGCGAGAGAGCAAGACTCCATCTCAAAAAAACAAACAAACAAACAAACAAAAAAAAAAAAACAAAACCATAGTGCATGGAAACAACTAACTGATGAAATTTTGCACTGAGAGAGGGAGAAAGAGAGGCAGAAAATTAGCAAAGACAAGAGAGAGCTTTCTGTTTTTATCTCTTGGTAATGAAAATAAAAACTTCTGTAAACAGGTTGGGTGGAGTGGCTCTCCCATTTAATCCAGCAGTTTGGGAGGCATAGGCAGGTGGGTCTCCTGAGGCTAGGAGTTCGATACCAGCGTGGCCAACATGGCGAAACCCCGTCTCTATTAACAAAAATACAAAAAAATTAGCCAGGCATGGTGGCACCCACCTGTAATCCCAGCTACTCAGGAGGCTGAGGCAGGAGAACTGCTTGAACCGAGGAGGTGGAGGCTGCAGTGAGTCAAGATTGTACCATTGCACTCTGGCCTGAGTGACAAGAGTGAAACTCCATCTCAGGAAAAAAAAAAAAAAAAAAAACTTCTGTAAACAGAGAGAAGGAACCAATGGAAAAAGGAATCATTCATTAAACTATGGGACTGCAAGATAGAAGGAAGAGAAGGGCAAAGGAGTACACAAAGGGTATCTTGGCCAAGAGCCCATTTGAAAGTGCAGCCTCTAGGAAGCAGCCCTGGGCAGTAAGATCACGGAGGATCCAAGGCCTGTGTTTTTGTCCTCATTTAGCTTCTACTCCACCATGGAAGCCTGGACAAGTGCTTCTTCTCTCTGGGTCTCTATGTGCTCAGGAATAAGGGAGACAGCCTAGATCTTCTGGCTTATAACTAATTACAAACAGGTAGATCACAGTTGTGTGGAAGGGAAGAAGGGTGATTGGAAAGGAAGATGTGAGCAGCTTCCGTGTTCTCAGTAAGTTAGGAAGCAGCATAACCTGGTGATGGCTATGGCTGGCGGTGGAGGGTGTCACCTAGACTACTAGAATCAGATGAGAATCAGTTCAAGGGATGGCAGAGAACAGAAAGGCCATGAGAGACTGCAGGGCACAGTGGCTGAACTCTTAGCCAGGCCACTTCTGAATGCTTCCTCAGTTACTCACACAAGTCTAAGTTATGAGACCTTAGACAAACTACTTAATTTCTCTAGACATGTTTCCTCATCTGTAAAATGGGAGTAATTGTTTCCTCATTATTTTCTTAAGGAATAATGAACACATTCAATAAGATAATGCATGTATAGTATTTCGTATATTGCCAGACCTATCAGTGTGCTCACACAAGCTAATGGTAGTTGAGACCAAAAAGAGGAAAAGAAAGCCGATAGGAAATGATAGAAATTCATAGTGATTTCCAAGATTAGAGTTTTGTAACTTGCCCTTCTACTACCATTGTCTTGAAGTGAGTGTAGACAAGCAGTTAATGAAAAGAATTCATAGCATGACGGAAGAAGAGGAAGTGAAGTGTTTCTGGAGGGCAGGTAGGTGGGTGACTGAAAGACTGACCAGACAGGCAGAGAAGAAAAATGGAAGTGCTATTTGATGACTAAGAACAGAGAAGGTGACAGTCCCAGGGCCAAAGGCCTGGGGAATGTGGTTCTAGGTCAGAAGGAATTGGGTGAAGCAGGAGCTTTGGACCATGTGGTCAAAGAAATGAAACACAAAGCTTAAAGAATTGAAAGGAGTCATACAGAAAAGTTTTTTTAGAAGAGAGAAAAATGAAAAGCAAGAGGCAAAGAAAATTTATAGAACGAGGGACAAAATGCTGTGTTTTCTGGCAAAGAAGGAATTGGGGGTGGGGAGAAACAATGTCATTATATATTTTATATTTGTTTACTATTTTGCCACCTATATATCTTATTAGTTAAATCAAGACATTGAATAAAGAGGAAGTAGTAATAAAACAAACACAAATAGAGGCCCTGGAAAGGAAATGGCTCAAAGGATGGCTTGGCCCTCTGAATCGTACTAATGGCTGAAGAGCAGGGGAAGTCAAGGTCACTAGAGACTCAGAAGCTAAGGTTATGAACTCTGCACGGGGTGTTTTTGTCTTCCTTATAAAGTTATAGAGGCATTTCACAACTATTTACAGTGAGGATGTTAGGCTAACCATAGAACTAAGCCTAGCGAAAATCACCGTCAAGATTCACAAGCAATTGCCTCAATTATCATAACTTACAGGGTGCTTACTCAAGTGCCAGGCACTGTTCAACACAATCTTATTTAATCCCCACCATAAGACCCTATGAGACTATAGTTTTGCACATCTTACAGATAAACTGAAGCTCAGAGATGTGATTTCACTTACCTAAGGTCACTGTATTAGTCTGTTTTCATGCTGCTGATAAAGACATACCTGAGACTGGGAAGAAAAAGAGGTTTAACTGGACTTACAGTTCCACAAGGCTGAGGAGGCCTCAGAATCTTGGTGGGAGGCAAAAGGCACTTCTTACGTGATGACAGCAAGAGAAAAATGAGGAAGAAGCAGAAGTGGAAACCCCTGATAAATCATCAGATCTCCTGAAACTTATTCACTATCACGAGAACAGCACGGGAAAGACCACCCTCCCACCCCACCCCCCGCCCCATGATTCAATTGCCTTCCCCTGGGTCCTTCCCACAACATGTGGGAATTAAGGGAAATACAATTGAAGTTGAGATTTGGGTGGAAACACAGTCAAACCATCACACCATATCAGTCACTGAGGTGGTCAGTGGCAGAGTCAGGATTTAACTCCTCAAGCACTTTCTCATATTATAGATAAATTTCAAAGTAGAGGCAAATTGTCAGACAATAGTTTATATTTTTCATTCAAAAGAAGATGCATGAATCACAATTATTTTTCTCTTAGTAATCCACTTTGTGAACTTCTATAATCCATTCTTCCCTGAATAACTTCCTATATTAGCTTGCCATTTTAGAATGTTCTCTGGAAAAATGTGTTTGGAGGTCCAATGTGGGAAAATTAAAATGGTAACTTCAAAGTATGGAACAAAAGTTGTACAAAATCTCAGTTTTCTGAGCATAGCAAGTATTAAAAACTTAGCAATAAAGTCCTAAAAAATGTAATTGTTGCTTGGTGGCACTGTTAAATATGTATACTGTGGTCTTTTTGACAATTGTATTAATCCCTTTACAAAGCCTTCAGAAGTTCCATCACAGAAGCATGGATGCTGTTTTGATCTATTTATTACTCTTAAGTGTTCAGAGAACTGTCCCTATTTTCTAATTAACACTTTTAAAGATAAAAAGCCATGTATTAAATCAATCTGAATGATGCTTGTTTGTGAATCCCACAAGATAAGGCAATTTGCATGTTCACTTTGTACTTCCAAACTAAATCTGCACATCTCCAAAGCAGCCCCTTATAATGTAAACCTTTTGTGAGTATTTGTAACTTGAAAGAAAGTTTGGCCTACTACAGAAGCAGTGCCAATTATCTAAAGGGCTTCATTACCAAACATGATTAAGATACAAATATATTGGGTTGTTATTTTATATTGTTTGCTGTGGAGTTCGAGGAAACGACTTTTAAAGCATCCAGGATTATAGATTATTACCTTTTTATAGGGGACTAACACAACTCATTTCCCCCAACAGTTAACAGCTTTCAAAAGTAGCCAGTTGCCACTCATTTGGGGTAGAATTCCTTTGATATGAATTAAATTGCTTGCTGATGAAATGCACCTTTCAGCGACCTGTTTGAGTTTCAGCTGATGCTGTAGCATGCTTCGTGATCTGAATTCTAGCACCGGTGCTAAATCACAGTGGCGATTTATTATTGGATTTTCAGGACTGATGAGTCAGCACTGTAAGATGTTTACAAAATTAGGCTTTCAAGAACAATGGCACTTCTCTCATTAAATATAAACCTTTGTTGCCCATACAGGCTATTGTTTCCACATGGTTGTGGTGTGATGTGTTCACACTTTGGGTTCACATCAGCTAGGACTTCTTTGCATTTGCAGAATCTGCCTTCATTGGACTTAAAGTGTTCAATCAACTTTGAAACCATGTGTAAAGGCTCCAGTCCTCCAAATTCAAGAAAGAATCCATTATCTTTTCTAAACAGTTCAACCTGTGCTTTCCCTTTGCCAAATAATTCAAGAAACCAGAAATATCACGTTGGCTGGTGAAGTTGTATCAGATTTTTCTTTTTTTTCTAAAGAAATAGAAACCAATGCCTTATATCTGTTGATCTCTTGTGAATGGCTCTGTAAAAGTTAAGACCTGGAAAAAGCTGTGAGGCAGTGGATGAGATGGTGGAAATGTGATGCTGACTTTTTCTGGGGAAAAGCAGAGGGGTTTTTTGTTTTGTTTTGTTTTTTCTTCATTTAACAAATGTTTGTTGACCTGTTGAATAACAGGTGCTGATATATTATTATAGGTGCTATCAAAATGAACATAAACATGACATCCTTGTCTTCATGGAGTTTACTTTCTAGAAAAGAAAATGGACATAAACTCAAAAACACATAAAACAATATCAGCTCATAATTTCTATAAGCATTAGGCACATCCCCTAAAATTGAAATACTTTAAACTTCAGCAAATGCAAGCAAACTAAGGCCTGCTTATTCCCAAAACAATTTTGAGTTTATTTTAATAAGCAGCAGCTTCCTGGCCGGGCACTGTGGCTCACACCTGTAATCCCAGCACTTTGGGAGGCCGAGGCGGGCAGATCACCTGAGGTCAGAAGTTCAAGACCAGCCTAGCCAACATGGTGGAACCCCGTCTCTACTAAAAATACAAAAAATTAGCCGGGCGTGGTGGTGGGCGCCTGTAATCCCAGCTACTCAGGAGGCTGAGGTAGGAGAACTGCTTGAACCTGGGAGGTGCAGTGAGTCAAGATCACGCCATTGCACTCCAGCCTCTGTGACAAAGTGAAACTCTGTCTCAAAAAAAAACAAAACAAAAAACAGCTCCCATTATAACACAGCTTTTATACAGCAACTGCTTCTTAAGAGCCCATGCACAGTTTTCATACTTTAGGTTCCATTGCTGAATATTCTGGGCATGTTTAGTATGACCCAACCCATAGAAAGAGCAACTCGACGACCTTTTGATGCCTCCTCTATCACTATTATTAGATAATTAACATGATCATAATTTTTGCTGTATTGTGTATCGATTATAATGAGACTAAGTATGGACAAATAAAACATATCAACTCAAATCCTAAAGCAATGGATTTCAGCATTTGGCTCTTGTTCCTACGACAAAACACAAGGCAAATGATGTTCACACGTGGGACATAGTTCCGTGGACGTGTCAGGATGTGTGCAATCCTCAGGACGTTAGCGATACCTCCAGCCTTTTCTCATTCACTCAAGAATGCAAAAGGGAATATCAGTGAGTGAGAATGAAATCATTGTAGGAATAACCTTGACTCCTCTGCTCCCTTTTATTTTTGAGTAAATCAGTTGAAAACTATTCTTTTCTTTTTTTTCTTTTTTCTTTTCTTTTTGAGACGGAGTCTTGCTCTGTCACCCAGGCTGGGGTGCAGTGGCACGATCTCGGCTTACTGCAAGCTCCGCCTCCCGGGTTCACGCCATTCTCCTGCCTCAGGCTCCCAAGTAGCTGGGACTACAGGCGCCCGCTACCACGCCCGGCTAATTTTTTGTATTTTTAGTAGAGACGGTGTTTCACCGTGTTAGCCAGGATGATCTCAATCTCCTGACCTCGTGATCCGCCCGCCTCAGCCTCCCAAAGTGCTGGGATTACAGGCGTGAGCCACCACGCCCCCGGCTGAAAACTATTCTTAATCCCAAATTACTTGTGAACCTCCTACAAAGAATCACAACAAATGTATGTGCCACAACAGTGCACTTAGAACCACTGACCGCAAGGAACTAAATTGTTCTAAAATTAGATAATCATATGTGCTCTTTTTAGAAATTCATTATATAATTATAAAAAAATTTTTAGAAATTCATTATATAGTTACTAATAACCAAAGCCAATCACTGCCATAATTGAAACACTTAATTTGCTTTATAACTATAAACTTCTCCTTTCTCTCTTCAGTACTAAAGATTTGGTGGTAGAAGGGGGAGGGAGCTCTTAGCTCTTCCTAAAGCAGGTACTTCCTTTTCTCTACAGCCTGTGTGTCTTTCAGATCTCCACTGACAAGGTGTTGATATGTGGAAGTAGTTACCTCGGGTCAAGTGTTCCTGCAGCCAAGCTGCAAGTACTCACTTCAATGGAAAGCTCTGAGGTCCCTGCCAGCCCCTCTGGTCTACAGATGTCTTGGGATGCAGCCCCACCCTTTCTTAGTCACAGCAGTGGGATTTGCAAATGAGCAACACACCAGAGTTGTAACCAACCTTAAGGTGGACTTCAGCAGAAGGTAGGAAACTTGTTGGCTTCATAAAAGTACTTTTTAATGTTTGATATACTTCACACAAAATTTACAAGAATTCCTTCATTGTCAGTTCAGGTGGGACACTTTGTTCTTTCTGTGAATGAGTCCTTTGCTTATTTTTGGGAAAATGTGGTTTTACATATCCTAAGTTTAACGATAAATCCTTCTGAAATGCAAACTGAAAGCACACTTTCCTTCTCATTAAATTCCATTATACCAAAAAAAAGATCTAAGTATAACTAACAGCATCTACACAGGGCTGTAAACCAGAAGTACAGGACTGCCTTGTAAACAGTGCTACATAGGAAACTTGGGAAGGTCTGCCTCTCCGTTGTGACTCAACAGGCGATCGCTATGTGAAAGCAGATTTATGCATTAGACTAGATTCTTAAACCCAAATTTTATGACCGTATAGCCTTGTAGGAGTTTTATTTTTATCATTGTGAAACAGGAAACATGCCTGATAGAAAATGAAAACAATAAATATCATTTCTATAGAATAATGTGACTGCTTTTTGATAGGCAGCATCCTTGGAGCTTTGTTTTTCTGCATTTTAGTGAATGAATGAAAACGTTGTCAAATTTAGGACTTCCATGGGCATGATAAAAAAGGCAGATTTTAAAAATTCAACAAGGAGAAGGAAAATATAAGAGAAGAAAAGGAAAAATAAAGGAAAAGAAGGGATGACAAAGACATCGGTTGGAAGAAGCAAAAACTGGACAAGGAGAGAAGAAAGAAAGAGTAAGGAATGAAAGGAGAAAGGAAAGAAGGGGGAGTAAGGGAAGGGTAAAATAAAATATGGCACTTAGGTACACTAGCAATATGGTTGTTTAAACACACTGAATTATCACAGTGGATCAGCAAAAAAGTTAGAAAGCACAGGTGTCTCTGTAATTGTGATACATTGGGAAAATTCACACTGTTAAATGAGCCTCAAATTCTCACTTGTACCTGCGTGATACAGAAATATACTGTGAGTACACTGGGCCATAATCCAAAAGATACCAAAACCAGTGCGTGAGGATGGAAGACTTGCAAAATTCTTCTGTCTTGTGCTCCCCTAGTATCAAATCAGAATTTGTACGTTTATGTTTTATATGCTCCTTAGTAAGGCACATTTGTTGCATGTTTGGATTGAATAATTTTAAGAACACGCCACTATTTTTATAAGAAAAATATCCTTACAACATGATAAAGATTCAGTGTTAATTTTTTTCATAGAGACATGGTTTAAATCAAGTTCACAATCCTGGGGGTTGGAAGTCAGCAAAATGCTGAGAAAATGATGCAGAACTAGTAAAAAGGAAACGATTTGCATGAAGGCTAAAATACAGCTCTTGGAAGGACAGCCTAGGATACTAAAGAAGAAGACATAAAACAAAAGAAGATATTTGGTCTCCCTTTTCCAATGTAGATGTAAAACAACAAACCTAACATCATGCTTCAGATTAACTCTATTATAGAAGCATTTGCTGTATGAAATTTCTGTTTACAAAAAGACATGCTATATCTGAATGCACAAATCATTCTATTAATTACCAACTTACTTTGTACTGAAAAATTTTCATTCTGCTGTAAATGTTTTTGTTAATGGAGATAACATCAGTGAAAACTTTTCCATCTCCATAATATTTGTTTAAATTGACCACATGGTTAGAAATGAGAAATCTAAGATTTTTGTCAAACACATATACAAATTTCAATTTCTACAACTATCAAGTATTTATTCTTTTGGTTCTCCATTCATCAATCTCTAAATGCAGAAAATGTATATATTATGGATTTGCTTGTCTGCACTCTATTATGGAGCAATCCTTGCCCACATTTAAAGATGTATTTAAAGAGAATTTAAATTTAAACAGATTCATATGCACGTGCATACATAATGAAAGAAAGGAAAAGGGAGGAAATGTTATGGAATTTCCTTTCTATTTTTTTCTGCAAAACACCACTTCTTACATGTGTAGGTTTTGGGGTATTCTTTCTTAAGCAGATATTCTTTCTTTCCTCTTATCAGGGTAGGGTACTGAGAGCAAATGATGTGGTATTTATAATATTCAGGACTTTTTTCTTGGTTTTTATTCCTGCTCAACCACAAAGTTACTATTGTAGCAACATGTTGGCCGATCACACTGTCCAAAAGTAGTCAAGTCTAAATTTCCAAAGGAAATATAAATTTAAGACACAGATGGATGTTGTTGTATGAGGGGCCCTGGTCTGGGTTTCCAGGGTGGTAGGGAGAGAGAGAGAGGGAAGTGATGCTTTGCCTCTTTTAACCTAGTTTGTTAATGCATCTTTGCACAATTAATTCATGTATAATATTTAAATGCATTTATAAATCCTCTGAGGGTTAAGTAATGTCATTATTGTTTTGTGGTACATTACTGTTGTGCATCTATACCAGTTTTGCCCCAAATTCCTCATTACTCTCCTTCATTAAATAACAACAAACGGTGAAGGTTAGTTCTGCATCAGCATTTCAATTTCCTCATGAAAAATTGGCCTTGTTTCTTTTTGGTTTGTGAGCACCCGGGCTGGTATCACTCATGCCATGTTATATAACAAAAGGCAAAAAGGCAACTTGAGCAATCGTCTGGTGTCACTTGCTTATTTTGGATGCCATTTTGATCCACACAACTCAGACTATGGGCATTGTTTCCTCGTGCCCCTATAAATGGCAGAACAAGGCAACCGAATACACCAATCTCCTAGTTCTAGCTCTTTGCCAAGTCCACTCTGAGATTTAGCCAAATATCCTCATCAGTTTATAGTATGACATATTCCCTTGCTAAGAAAATTCTTACTGCCCCATTGAGTCTCATTCTCTTTTAAACCTATATACAAATCACAGCCAGCTTATGGACATAGTAAGGGTTTTCTTGTGCGTGTCAAAGATCAGTGGGTTTGCGGTTGCTTCTCTGAAGGGCATCACTGGCATCCCAGGTACTTCCCTGGGGAGAGTTACAGAAGTCTGGCTACAATCAGCACCGTGTCCTAATCCTGCATATGAGTATCATATCTCTCGAACAGGTGCTGGAACCAAAGACCGAGACCAGCTATAACTCCAGCAGCCTTTTTCATGAGATAATAAGATTTTAGGCAGGTTTCACAAAAATGTTGAGATTCACTGAATCGATAAATGTCAAATAAATAGGGAAAGTAACTGAGTGGTATACCCGTTGATCTGTCATCAATAGAGCTGTAGATCAGATGGCGATGTGATCATTTTTAGCGCAGCTCTTCCCATCCTCTGCTCAAATGCACCAAATGAAGCGCCCATTTGCTGACTAGAAATTCACAGTTGAGGTCGACTGATGATGCAGTGCAAAGAAGCCTGTTCTGTTCCTCTGCTCACAAATAAGCCATGCCAACCTTCACCTTTAAATAGCTATGTATTTAATTATGCGATATTTAGAAATAAAGTTCAATCACAGTTCACTAATAATTTGTACCCGCTTAAGAGAGAGAGAGTTAGCAATCAGCAACTCAAAAAAAAAAAAAATAAAGACAGCTCAATGCCAGGTTGCAATATAAAATAAAGCATTTATTTAAGGGCAAATTATAATAAATTAAACTGGACTGTAACAAAAATACCCTGGATTTTTTAAAGGGTGATATTATTTTTCTATTTCACCATAAAACCTTAGGAAGTTATGAATTAGCTTAAGCAAACAGAACAATAACTGAACCCAAGAAAGGTATAAGAGCTACTTTCTTGAAAACAAAACAATCTTTTCGTTCCTGCCATTTGTCGGAATTCTTCCTCCGGGCAAGCTGGACAGCTGCACTAGTAGGTTTTTTAGTCATGGGTTGTAAGCCCCACCTGGCTAGATTTGTTTAGCAGACAGCTGGCAGAATTAAATAAAAAGAATGGGACACAAAATGCTTCCAAAAAAAAAAAAAGCTGAGAGAATACTTTTTGGATGTTTTAGCCTTTTGGAGGTTTATGGTTTCCCTTTCTACTTTTTCTTGCCTATATCCACATACTACTATATGTGAACATATCTCGCGGATATTTTCTCTCAATTATAACTCCATAGCTGAGGTAAGAATGCAGCATAAATGAAAACATCAAGTAAGCATGTCTTAAATGACTTTTTTTAGTTAGAAATACCAATTTGCAGTTTATAAGTCCCCAAGAATGACATCAGTTTTAAATTACCATTTTTTATTTCTGCATTTTCTTTGCTATTTTTTAAAGCCAATAAAATAGATTTTCTTCATCTGGAATGTTCTTTCTAGCTTAAAGATAAGAAGGAGTCTAAATTGTGGGAATGGCATCCTTCTGCATCTGTTTCTCTCACAAACCTATCAAATATCTAATTTTTGGCATGACTGCTGACTCCGACAGGGGGATGACATAAACCAGCTTTGTGGTTACATGTTTCACTTTTAATCTCATGGAAATAAAGATCAGCACTGAAGTGTCCCTTTACATGTGACAATTTGGGACTCTTTTCCAAAAGCCCAGGCAGAGGGGCGTTAACCTGGTTAAATTTAACACACAGCATATGCAGAAGTGTCATGGATTTTTATGCTAAGGCACAAGGCAAACCTGCCTTCAGCAGAGCCTTGTTCCCCTCTGAAGCACAAGCCACAAACAATGGGAACTGTATAACTCAGTGGCAACAGGGTACCAAAGAATGATGGAAAATGCATACAAGAATGGGGAGATGAAGTAGCTCGCTCAAGAGCCACACATTTTCTGTTTATTTTATCTCTTTCCATAAATGCGACGGACTAGTGGAATATTTCATCCATCCTAGATTCACTACTTAGCATGGGGAGAATCCAGACTTTTCATTAAACATTGTAAATATAGTACGGAAGGTTCAAAAAAACCAAAATGGTTTGGATATGATCCTGATTGGAAGAACTCCATGAAAATAGATTCCAACTGCTTATAAATGAGCAAGGGGGAAGGGCATGCTTATTTTAAAGGCAGCATGGCAGAGAAACATTAATGCTGATAGCCCAGCTAGTATCTATGAGATGACCATGAACGGCCTCAACAGCCAGTGTAGAACTACTCAGAAGTTCATCACATTTCCATAGCCCATGGAAATGTATCGAATATTAAGGGCCATGCTAGGAAACAAACTCTTTAGTTCATTACCTGATACTTGCTTTCCAGAGCAAAGGCCTGACTTGGCCCTTCTCCACCTAGCCTATACATCTCTCCATGCAATGTAGACTTTATGGAGCCAGGCATGATCTGCTCATTGCAGAGGCCTGATTCTCTCTGAGCACTGATATCAATATCATACATTTCAAATACAAGTGAGGCCTGGACAGGCTTAATCCCCCGAGCCCAAGTAAACTGAACATGGTCTCTAGGGAGGCTGTTGGCATAGAACAAAAAGACAGCGTTACTGTTTATGCTTTTACATGGTTAGCAGAATGGGTCGCCATCAAAGACTAAGAAAACAGGCATGGTGAGAAGGGAGGAGTGAGGTCACTCTAGGTTTCTGTCTGACCCTTATATACAATCTAATCTTGGCTGTCATCTAACAGTGTTGTATTTAGTTTGATAGATACAATTACATCTATCTAGCCAGATAATTACAGTACTGTGCATCTTCCATGCATCCATGGCTTAGCTGAATTAAAAACTAGAAAATCTTTTTGTATGTGCTATGGGCTTTCCTCTTCTTCCTTAATACAGATTTCCTTTCCTCCTCTCCCTCCTGCCCAAGAAGAAGAAAAGGAAAAGAATTCCCTGTAAATTGTGTATTCCGATTCTGAATTATTTTGTTAATGTTTCATGTGAATCCATCAAGTCTACCCTAGATCAACTTGCATCTCAGCCAACTTCTTTACTAAAGAAAATTGATTCTTGTTTACTTCTTTCAGGAAGGAGAATCATGATGAATTTTAATAGGATAACCCCCTACTGTTAGAAAATCTCCCTCCGTTGGCTACAGGAGCTTTGAAATTCGAAAGTCAGAGGTAAGCCTGGATTTTTTAAAAATTTTTTTTAGACAAGAAAAAAGATTTCTACAAGTTTCAAGCTCAACCTTAATAATTGCTCAACAGCCATATTCTTTCCTGTTTTCATCACCCCAATGAGCAGGACGTTATTCTGATACTTTGTTAAAAGACCCTTTAATTGCGAATTGACTTTCAATTTTTAACAGAATTGCCCACCACCAAGCAGTATTTTATTTCTGGATGAAAATTAATATCATTCCTTTCTATTTTAGCACACATAAGCATTTAATTGGGGATGGTGTAGACTACTTATCAAAGTAAATATTCCTAGGAGAAAAAAAGTAGTTTTCTAAATGTTAATTCTACTCATTGAAATCTACTAGAGAAAGAGTTTATTATTTTGGATAGAGGCAAACATATTACTATAAATATATAGCAAAAATCCCATAGACATCATTGAATACATCATCACAGAATCTCATATTTGGCAACAGAAAATGTACTCTATTATTTGTTGGGTCAAAAGAAACTACATATCCTTGAGAAGATTTTTTTTAATTTCTAGAGTTAAATTTATAGCATAACAGAAAATTACTAACTTCTTCCACTACCTAGAGTTTCAAGTCACTAATTTTACTAATCCATTAAATGTATGTTTTCTACGCTTAAGAAACCAAAGAAACCTGCAGATTCTGTATATTTACCCAGGGATCACTTTCCTGGTGGTGAAATGTAACCAGCTCTTTTGCAGAATGGAACAATCACTGGGTGCCAGTAACACTATGCTACGATGTGCAGAGAGGGAAATGAAGGCTAGCTCATCCGAAGGAAACTACAGGGGAATTTTAGATCAGCAGAATGCAATTATCCAAGTTGGAATTGTTCCAGAACACCAAAGAGAACTCTAAAGGTGGGTAAATTGAATAGCATTTCTCCTCAATTGCAGGACAAACAACTCCATCTCACAAGACTGGTGCTTGTTCTGTTTATTTGTCTTTATGTTGTGAGCACTACTGGACACGTGCTGGCCACTGTCACAGGAGATGAAGGGTGTAGAACACTTGATCAGAATCAGGGGCATCAGATCAATAATAGGCACCCTATACTCTTCTGCTATCCAAAAAGTGAAAGATGTTTTTAGAATCTGTTTCGACGTACAATTTATTTATCAACTGGGTACTCAGGGAGACTCTATTTTCCAGTTCCTCTTGCATCTACGTGTGACCACATGACTGAGTTCTGGCCAATGGAATGTAGGTGGAAATATATACTTGACTTTGAGCTTGGTCATAAAATAAATACACCACTTGGCCCCCTTCTCTGCCTTTCTCTCTCTCTGTCTCTCCACACACACACACACACACACACACAAACACACACTTATGCATCCAGAAGTGCAGCACTCAGAGATCTCAGAGACAGTAGATTAAAAGAGTTCAAATCCCCAAGTCCCTGCTTAGAGGGTTGCTATCCAGAAGAGTGGCCTGAGCTACATCAGACCATGACATGAACAACAACAACAAAAAAACTTTACTGTGTTAAGATTTGGAAGTTTTTGTTCCACCAGCTAGAGAGATCTTGACTAATGTGATGTCCACGATAGAAATGAAATTCCTCCAAATTCCAGAATTGAGAAAGTTGAAAAAAGTTACTACAAAAAGCAAGGACATAGTAAGACTTAACTTCCATTCATTGCTTATGGGAGTGTAAAACTTTTACTAGTGTTCTAAAGGGAAAAAATCCGCAAAAAATATTAAGCTGTAATGGCTTTGTATCTTCTTATGCTTCAACCTAGTAAACTCTACATCTAGACTCTATCCTGAAGAAAAATCAAAACTAGTGACCAAGATCTTTGTTCCTGAGAACACTGGTTATGTTAATAAAAATATCATGTCACATAAGCATGAAAAGGGATAGTTAACTAAATTCTGGTTACACCTCTATTAGGAAATACTATTCAATCATCAAAAATTATATACCCAGTGGATATTTTAGTCATTTATTTATTCAATAAACTAATGTTTATTTAGTATCTATTACGGCCAGGACTTATTCTAGATGCTGGGGATATAACAATGAACAACAATAAAATGTGTCTGTTCTGATGATGTGTATTTTGTGGTGGATAAGACAAACAATATATAACAGACAAATAAATCAATAAATGGATACTCACAATGAACTGGAAAAATGCTCCACTGAGAATATTTAAGAATGTAACATGCAGGAACTGTATATACATTGTACATACACAGGCATACAAACACATACATACAACACCCCACATACAGAGTTAGAGAGAAAAAGGCTAGAGAGAAAAATAATAAAATTCTAACATATGCATATGTAACTTTTCTAATCATGAGCAACTCAAAGTTCATAAAACATACAAATTAGTTGCATTGCTGATGTATGAATTTGAGATGTTAAGTGTATAGCTCTGGTGTGGAGGGATGATCAATTTACATAGAGTAACAGGGCAGGCAATGAGCAGCCGCTTGTCAGAAGGATTTTATTATTACAAAATCAAGTAACACTCGGCAAAGTGACTTAAATTATTTAAAAGAAAACACGATATCTTTTTCAAAAAAAATCTTAAAAAGGAAAAAAAGAGGGCGATGAGTTTGGATAGAACCCAACCAGCCAGTGCTGATCATGGAAGTGGAGAGACTGTGGCAGGAGCAGAACAGCGATGGAGGGATGGTTCTTATGGAAGTTGGGAACCTGATGAATGAGTTCACCATTTTTTCTACCCTGAAAGTGACAAAAACTAACTAATGAAACTTTTTCTGCCTGTATTCCAGAGAATGCAAAAATTACTCATCAAGTAAAAAATTAAAAGGAATTTTTAGTGCTCTGAAATGGGCACTTAAATTTTCCACTATAATTTACTCTATTTTCAGAGGTGACTTATAGGCTATGGTGGGATGGGTGAATGTGTCCATTTTTCATGTGCTCAGTATGTCCACTCACAAGTTTCAAGTGTCTGCTGTATGCCACAGTGTTAGCAGTGAATGTTTCTAGGCTGGGGGATTTAGAATTATTTTTGTTTCAGTGTTCATGTATTTCTACTTTCTTAAAATTTTTCTAAAGAGTATATGGCTTGCTTTAAAACTTAAAAACAAAAATAAATATGTACATATATAAAAACAAAAGTGTATGGCTGTCTCTTTACTCATCAGGCTTGTCAATAGGACTTTTTAGCCATGAATGGGGTACCCACTTCCATGATAAACTTACATTGCATCTGCACAGCTGTAACTGCCATCAACAGTGTCCAGTTGTTGGCCCAAGTCCATGATGATCCCTCTAGGCCATCATCTGGCAGGGGAGCTTAGGTAATGCCTTTGGGCTCTGTGCCACACCCCTTAAAGATGCACAAATCAAGATGCTTAGCCCCCTGAAAGAGTGACCTCTCCAAAAAATCCATGAGTGTTCATCCATTCATCATTTCTGATTAGACCCACACCCTCAAATGAAGTCTGCAAATAGCATTTCAGAAGCCGCCTATTTCCATACAGATGGAAAAGGGAGCTTATTCTTCACTAAACTCAACGAAAAATCTTGGGGCACTATGCACACATGCAGAAGGGGCTGCAGTCCTGGACGTATCCCACCAAGACTCACTCTGTTGGCAACAGAGTAGGGCTCTGAATCAGAGGGTTGGAAGGAATCTAAGTAAGACATCTAGTCCATCACCCTGCCTCCAGGCAATTTTCCAGGCAGATGGGTATTTATCCTGTTCTTAAAGCTCTCCACTGATCTGAGGGAAAAAGACAAGGGTATTTATATCCATGATGTTTTCTAACCAAATGTGTAATATTTGCCACCTACACCATCTGCAGCAGTTCAAAATGTAGTAAGATTGAAAGTTAAACTCATTGATCTCAGCAGAGATAATGAAATAAAAATGTTTTGTATTATATACTATAATTTTTCCCAAAGCTTTTGAAGAAGAATTCATAAAATGGCATCAGTAGTTTAGGGCAAAGAAGAAAGAATTTGTTTGACGATTGACAATCAGTACAGTTTCCAGAAATCAGATAGGAAAAGCTCAGTTGCTAGTTATTGCTCTTAGCACAGTTGTGTGCAAACTAACACCGTGGTCCTAGGCTTACTCTCTGGGGAATTCATTTAGCTGTGTTTTGTTCCATGGCTTTTCACCACAGCTCACCTGTCTCTCAAATGTGTATCCTTAATCCCAAATAGTTTAAGAGAGAAGAAATTATCAAAAATTCATGTTTTGCAGTGGGGGCAAGGACATCCTTTCTCTGCCCCTCCAATTATGAGCACAATTATTTTTAACATAAAATAAACATAATTCTTTGTTTAGTGTTTGGATACAGAAATGAAATTTGAAGGTCTGGCCAGATTTTATAAAGAACTGCCCAAACTCCAATCCCTTAATCCTCTTATTCACACAACCTGCTTCTTCAGATTTTGGAACTTGAGCTATTTAAGATTCAGTAGGTCACTTTCTCTGATGCCTGATATACTGATGATGGTGCTTAGCAACCTCTAGTGATTTTATTGCTGCTTGGCCAATCCTAGGTTTACTCATCAAGTATCCTAGTTCTTTAACTGGACTCAGCATACCAAGCCAATATTCAGGTATTTATCGTTGACATTTGCTGGTGAGCAATGATATCATCTCCACCCAGACAGGGTTCAGAGCCCCCAGAGATCACAGTTGGCCCCAGTTTCTGTGCAGGAGCATGGTCAAGCCAATCAATGTGAGGTACATCTGTGAGAAACCCCGCTATATGGACAAGCCTACAGGCAAACCAGAGAAAACCCTCTCTCCAGCATCCAGCCCTTAGTTCCAGGTGTCATATAACTGGCCTGGAATGGTCCTTACATTTTCTCTGGGCTCATTACTAGAGGCATTAGAGACAATAAAGTCTCTTTATTTAGGAAAACTCTTTCTCAAAAGCTCTTCCCTACTGGGAGTGAGTCTGGCATTCAGAGGTTACCCTAGAAAACTTCAGCCTACATTTTATTGAAGGAACCATGATTTCAGACATGAGTCACTGAGAAGAGTCAGTTTTATAGGATTTAGTCTCCCTAATACAGACAGTTGGTGAAAATGGCCAAACTTAGTTATACACTTAGTGTGCATAAAATGGCCAGAAAAAACCTATGGCAAAACTTTTCTATATGAGTTATCTTTCCTTCCCAGTAAGCAAGATAGAAATGTAATAATTGTGTATCAAGTATAGTAGCATAGTGGAAAGAGAATCACCCTGGTAGTCTAGAGACCAGAGTTCTAGGCATCTCCTGCCACTTGACACTGATATAAGTATGTATAAATTTATTCACATATAAGACACAGTTCTGGAATATTTCCAAGATAATCAAAATGCAAGGAGCCCTGGCCATGTAGCAAACCAGGAGTTCCTATCTGGCAGCATAGAGTGAACCAAGACAGGCGAGGTAGTAGCTGGGACATTCTATACCCAGTCGACTGAGATAGTAAATGCAAGGCCAGATCAAGCCAGTGTGAATACCTAAAAGTTATTATCAGAGAGTGAGACACAGTAGCACCTTTTCTAGGGGAAAGTGGTTTTCAACATCTAGCAGTACCTGAGTTGTCACTCGAAGAGGATGATGGACAAAGTAGTAGAAGTAGGACCAGGCCTAGCCCACTGGCTGGCAGGGCCTAAGGAAAGAGGAAAGAGCATGGCCCAGCTGATGGGGGTGGAAGACAAGCTGGCCTCTAGTTCCAGAGAAGATTGACTAAGGGAACCAGAGCCAAGGAACCAACCCAGGTCACAGCCAGATTAGAAAGCAAGTCACCCTTGGAGGGTGATAGGTAGAGAGGCTGAGGCCTGCCTGCTTCCTATGTGTTGTTAGAGAACACCAGTTGCTGTATCCCCACTGGACACCCACTGTGCTAGGCAGTAGCACCAGCACACCCCATTCCTTTGTTGTAATAACTCTCAGAGGTAGCCTTTGCCATACACACTAGAGGAAAACAATTAGCAAGTATAACATTTCCCAAAAAATGTTCCATGGACTAAGAGCTCTAAGGCTAAATAGATAGCTTGGGAAATGTATGCTTTAGCCTTTCCTTTATACTTTTAGAGAATCACAGTGTACATTAAAAGCTCTAAGATGTCCTGTATTAAAGATATCATTTTTCATTAGCCCAGAATTTCCAACAAAACCACCTCTCTACCACCCCAACAAATAGGCACACATACTTGTTCTTTCAGAAACATTTACATCTTTCTGACCTAGTGTTTTAAGGAATAGACTCTGAAAATGTATGAGAAACGTGTGTGCTTTGTAATTCAAAGCATTAAACAAGTGTAAATCTAAGTACCGTGGTCGATTTATGCTGATGGAAATGAGGAAAGTGGTGGTATTAGAAGCCATGAATGAAGCAGCCGCTCTTGAGCGTCTGATTCGGTGTACATCCACCAAGACATTCATCTTGTGTAGCTGAACATCTAAATTTCTGGCATGATACAGACCACAGATGGGAGATATATTTGGGTTTATAAAAAATATACAAAATGAATGAATGAATGGGAAAAAGTAGAAACAATATCATATTCCATCCGTGTAGAATAAATTTTATTTGGGCGGGGGGACAATAAACTCCTCCCGTACTACACTCAAAGAGTGGTACAGTTGTACCAGAATGGGTCTCCCATCATAATCATGTGTTCACAGAGTTCTCTGCCAGCCCCTTCCAAGCTGACAATGCCTCCTTACAGGGACTCACTGATTTTCTCCTTTCTATCCATCTCCAAATCAGTAACTGCTCTGGGGCTATTGCCTCTGCAGGAGACTTAGCTCCTAGGCAGCTGGGTGTATGCATTTGCTGGGGTGAAGGAGGAGGGAAGGTGGTCTCAAAGGAAATTCTGGATTAAAAAATAAATAAATAAAAAGGTTGTTTTAATAAGGAGCTTCTCAGAGCCTTTAATGTGCTAATGTGCACTGTGGTTTTCTAAGAACTGGCTGAGGAGGACAGGACATACTGTATAGAATCTTCTAAGCTATATACTTTTCCATAAAATTCTTTGTCCATGAAGCATTTGTTGCAGGTGGGGGGAGCTGCACTGGCTTCTTTAACTTTCCTTAGTGTGCTTAGCCATAGCTACCTCTAAGGGTTATTTTAAGGAATGAATGAGACAATGGGAATGATATTGCCCAGCACAATCATACATAGCACAGTGTCAACAAATAACGTTCCTTAATAACTTGCAGGTATTGGGAGGCATTATTATCCCCATTTTGTGAGTGGGGAAACTGAGGTTCACAAGAGTTCAGTGACATGACTTCCTTCAGTAAACAGCCAGGCTTAGGGCTTCTGCCTCCAAATCCTAAAAGCATTCTCCTTGCCACTCCTTGTGGCTCCGAGCAGCTTTTACCTTGTAACTATATCGTTACCTTTCAGGATGTCACATCCACCCAGAAATCGACTTCCCGTGAAGCACTCTGAGTAAAGCCAGTGGGAGCCTCGCGTCTGTGGATTCTATTCTTTTGAAGGCGTGTGATCAGCAGACATATGCTGTCCAATGCTTCCCACACATGCCACTTCTGAGCTGGCCTATCACTGGGGGCCTGTGCAGTGTGGTCTGTTTGAGGCCAATAATCATATCACCATTGTAATGAGTGGCAAATCCTATGTAATTTACACATTAAAAGGAGGCTGAGATGCATGGAAAAACCCAGCCCCCATTTGTCTAATGAAATTAAAGCTCTTAGCCAAATACTGGTACTGAAAAGAGATGTTTGGGAAGGGCTCTCCCGCCCCTGCCTCTGAAGAAGAGGGTGAGTGTTCTTTATTCATGATCCTGCCTCTACCTAAATCACTTCCACAATGGGACCTCTAAACCAAGGGGCCCTGTCTGGGAGCATGATTTACGCATAGCTGAGACCGGGCAAGGCTTACAAAGGCATTATGACTAGTTATTTTCAATGACAATTGAAGGAAAAAATAAAGCAGCAAAGATATTCTGTGTTTTGGAAGGCGAAGCACTAAACTGCCCTCTGCCTCCTCCACCAACTGACACAAAAGAAGGTTTTGAGCCATACCTGATAAAGCAATTATTTTAAGATATTTTCATATTCAGTGGTAACTGGACAGTATCATGAAACAAGTATGAATGATACGGCCCTTGGAGCAACTGGGCTGAGCATAAGCTCTGGAATAACCATTGGTCCCATGATAAGGTAAGAAGAGGTGATAGGCTCTTGCCTTCAATGGCTGCCCGAATACTTATGCGTTCCTCCTTGGCTTTGAAACTGCCTGAAGTCATGTTGAGTGAGATAAACCAAAACACGCCAAATATAATTGGATTTAAGTGTGAAAATCAAGAATCTACCATGATTAAGCTGGTTAGCATACAGGATGCTCTTGTTTCATCCATGAATGGCAAATACATAGACATACTGTGAAGTATTTGGGTCTAAGAATATGAGTGGAGGCATTGAGGCAATAATCCGTGTATAGGAATAGCCAGAGCATATAGAAAAATAACTAACAGCCTTTATCCCTGGGTTAAACAACTCCTCAAAGGCAAGCACATTTGAAAAATATAATGCAGTGTGCACACACGTACTCACACCCACACCCCTGAACCAGAAAAAGAAGGGTGTATTGAGAAGTATCTTTGTCCATTTTCCTTACACTGTGTAAAACTTTGCACAACCCAGTCACTGCCTGATTTCAACCTCATTTCCTACCAGTCTCCCTCGCTCTCTCCTTATTCACTGGCCGCATCTTTCTTTTTCTTCCTCAGTCACATAGAATTCATTTTTCTGTTTCGAGGCATTCTCTGCTTGTAATAGTCCTCCCCAAGATTTTCACACAACTAGCTCTTTCCCATCTAACAAGATTCTTGTGGGTTCTAAGCTCATCAGATCAAACCTATTAAAATATACTCACATTGCATATTGAGTAGAATTTACATAAAATGATAACAGTTGAGTTGCAGTTGATTAGTTACAATTGACATTTTGTATGCATTTAAATAAATATTGTTGGTTTCAATTTTGCTGTATTCTTTTCATAAATTAATGCCAGTAATATTTTTCCAGGCCTGAAACACTTTCCCAGGTGCTGAAAAACTCTTAGTCACAGGCATTATGCTTATAATTCCTAGTAGATAAAATAGTCCTGCTTTCATCATTCCAGTTCTGGTCAAATGTCATCAGTTGCTCAGAAAAGGTATTTTCTAATTATCTGTTACAAAACACACACACACACACACACACACACACACACACAAAGAAAACCACTCATTCCATGCTCAATCACTCTTTACCATCACTTTATCTCTTTCCTGCTGTTCGTCATTCATTCAACTGATATTTATAGAATGCCTACTATATGTCAGCTCATTCATTCATTCAACTGATATTTATTGAATGTCTACTATGCTAGGTCATTCATTTATTCAACCGATATCTATTCACTGTCTTCTGTACGCCAGGCACTCTTCTAGGCAATGAGGATGCGATAGTGAAAAAAAGTTATTTGTGTCTCTGTTCTCACTAAGTTTACCTTCTAGCAGCAGGAAACTCATGGTAAACATTCAATACCGGATAGCTTCAGATTATGAAAATTATTTTTTAAAAAATAATGGTAGGCAATAACAGCATGCAGTGAGTGGTTATTTTGGACAGAGTCCAAACTTAGTAACAAAAGCTTTTAAGTATAAATTAGATGCCTTGATGCAGATCATGGGACAGAAGAATTTGGAATTCACCCATGAAGCTGCAGATGAGAGAAGTGTGTGAGTATCACCAGCCCTGAGGAAGAGAAACAGGAGACCCATATGAGAGCCTATCATGGCAACTCATTTTTACATTCAACTTACATGCAACTCTCATTATAGAGCATGAGCTTTAATCACTCTCAAGAAATCATTTCGTCCTTCTAAAATCTTTGAACAACATCTCCTGGTGTTATGATAGACAGAGAGAAACCTGGGCCAAATTAATCTTATGAAATTGTGAGTTATGATTCTTGAATCCAGAATAGTTCAACTCAGCCATTGCATAACTCTGACTTACATAGTTTGTGTGTGATATGTTAGTTATCTTCACTGATTTTCTCAGGAACTTCATTATGTAAGTAAGAAATATATTATCCCTGTTTTGTGATGAAGAAACAGATACTCAGAGAGATTACTTACCTATTTTAGATAGGCTTGGTTGGACTCATGGTACAGTAGAAAGCAACTCCTAAAGAAAGAAACAAATTTTGTTTCTCTATCACACAAAGTTCACCGCAGGTTAGGTACCTTCCAAGGCAGTTGTTTTCCTTGCAGAGTGTGTGATGGTTAATTTTGTGTCAACTTGACTGGATTAAGTCAACTTGACGCAGAGAGCTGGTAGAAATTATTTCTAAACGTTATCTTTGGGGGTGTTTCTGGAAGAGAATTAGCATTTGAATAAGCAGACCCAATAAAGAAAAGAAGATCCAAACTCTCTCTCCCCCGCCCCCCACCCCCTCTCTTGAGCTGGGACATCCATCTTCTCTTGCCCTCAGACATGGGAGCTCCTGTCTCTTAGCTTTTGGACTCCAGACTTACACCAGCAGCCCCAACCTGGTTCTCAGGACTTCAGCTGTGGACTGGGACTTACACTGTCAGCTCCCCTGGTTCTAAGGTCTTCGGTTGGAATTACACCACTGGCTTTCCTGGTTCTCCAGCTTGCAGACAACATCATAAAACTTCTTGGCTTCTATAATTATGTAAGCCAATCCCCATGTTAAATCTCTTATTTTATGTCATCTTTTATATCCTCTTGGTTGTGTTTCTCTGAAGAACCCTGACTAATACACAGGGACTCAGCAATCCAGGCTGTTTCTATCTTATGGCTCTACCACCCCAACATGAGGCCTCCTTGTGGGCAAGAGAGGACTGAAGTAGTACATAGGAAGTTTCACTGGCTTAGCCCAGAAGTGACACACATAATTTCTACACACAATTCATTGTCCAGGACTACTCATACAGCCCTATTTAAATGCAAGGGATTTGGGAAGTATAGCTGTCCATGTTCCCAAGAAGAAAAGATCTGAAATGAAATTTGCCTCTGCCACAGTGCCCAAAATCAAATAACAAAGAAAATTTAAAAACTAAGATGTACTTCAACCTGATGTCAACCCCAGTACTTTTTTGTGTGTGTGTAAATAGAATCAGGGTCTATTTATGTTGCCTAGACTAGTCTTCAACTCCTTGCCTCAAGTGAATCCTCCTGCCCTGGACTCCCTAAGTGCTGAAATTACTGACTTGATGTCACGCCTGACCAAGCCCAGTACTCTTTTCATGATTCTATCTAAGCTAGAAGGTAAGGATTAATTTTGTTTGTTCTTATTTCCAGGGCCCAGGCCAGAATATCACTGACATATGGAAGATGTTCAAACAGGGAGAGAGGGAGAGAGGCAGAGAGGGACAGAGAAGGAAGGAGGGAAGGAAGGAAGGAAGGAAGGGAGGGAGGGAGGGAGGGAGGGAGGGACGGAGGGAGGAAGGAAGGAAGGGAAGGAGGGAGGGAGGGAGGGAGGTGAGAGAAAGGGAGGAAGTTATTACTTCTTAACTTCAAGATTGATTGATTCTTTAATGCACAGTAAAGGATAGATATAATAGAGTCATTAGTTTCCATCCACACAGTGTCTTTTGGCCTTATGAAAATGAAAAAGTGAAAATGTAAAGACCAGTGTAGCCATCTTCTAGTCTTTAACCCTATGCATACTACAAATATCTTTATCTATGAAAGAGGAAAGAAGATTCAGAAAAGATTACATGGTTCTCATGAAGAGGAAATAGAGACAAAAAGGAATCCATTTGGAACTAGATTGGTGTGTATAATTTGCCATGAGTTCTTTGGCAGAGGTGATATGCAAAGTAAATGCTACAGCAAAATTATTGAATAATAAGAGTACTGTATTTCTTTCTCTCTACACAATTTACAGTAGAATCAAAGCAGCATGCTTTACACAGCGCTTACAGGAAAAGCAAGACAGAGACAAGCAGAAATAAATTAAGTATCTGCCATTGATTGTCATGGATAGCACCAGCTTATTGAGCTAAAACTTTATTAGTGTGCTATAGTTGGGATGATGATGGTCTTTTTATTGTTTTTGTGGTAACTCTTTATTTTAAGTATCTTATCATTATGAATTCATTTAGTATTGATTGCAATAGCACTGATCATAAAGAATTAATTTGGCATTACCATGGATGTCATATGCACTTATACAAGACTTCGGCTGTATTCAAAATTAATTAATATGGTAAAGTGTTATTGCTTTTGCAATTTTGCAATTCTTATAATGTAGCTAAGGTATTTTTTTTCTAGCAGGTGGATCCTAGCAGAAAATCTATGCAGGCATTCTCCTTTGGAGGGGAATTTCATTTAGTGATAAACAGGAAATTTCCTCTTGTTTAAAAAAACATTATTTTCATGTCAAAACATTTGGGATTCTAGTCCCAGGATTCAGGGTTATGGAAAACCAAAAGCCTTGAGTCTTGGAAAATGATCTTGTGTACTGGGTGTTCTCACTTGCTTGGCACAGCTGGGATGAGCTGCATAATTGAGAGTTCATCTTCCTCAACATCTTCTGTCTCTCACCAAGAATGATTTGTCCCTGTTAGAGCAAAAGGCCTCCAGCAAAGGAACTCCATTTACTTATAATGATATGGAATTACCAGAAGGTACAATTCAGGACACACTTCCAGCAAGTTGAGATTGTTCAACATAGGCATTAGTGGGAATCCAGCAAGAAGAATCGGGGTCTAAATCAAATGGCACGTGTCTGGAATGCCCGTCTGTCGTCTTTAGTTAAAATCCACTCTGCCATCCCCTGCTGCTGCTGCCATTCTGCCCTACACGGGGGCATGCATAGACACATTGGGCTATCATGCTGTAGATAGATAGCTGATCCTACACATATGTGGATTAGGGTATTTCTCAAGGGATGCTACAAAAAACACCAGTGTCTAAATGTCCTCCCTTGATCCCCAGTATAGAGAAAATCTTTGCAGCTTCTCACCATTCCTATTATAAGATGCAAATGTTATGTAGTTGCAATAGAATAATTCATTAATTCACCAGGGATTCATCGTTAGGCAATCCGACACATAGAATTGCTCTGACTGAATAAAATATTGGAGCTTTAATAGAGAGGTGGGTTCTAAGGGACAATCTGGAACATGGGATTGCCCAATGCCAGTATGGGAGGTTCCAGAATCCCAGGAACCATGGCAGTGACTGACAGTAGGCAGAAGAGCACATATAACTGAAATGGAATCTGGAAAAAAAAACAATTGACAAAGGACAGTGGAAGATCAGCCAAAGAAGCAGGCCAGAGACCAGCTAAGGCGGGTTAGCCCAGGTGGAGTCAACGAAGAGTAGCTGGGTGCTAGGAAATTCACAGGACCCTGACAACAACCGACAGCTACCTATTCTTAGTGGCGATTCTTACCAAAAATGAAATTAGAATACAAAGTAGAAGGTTGGCAGCAAAAATTGATAGGCCTTTGCCTTCTAATGACTCTAATGACTTAGCTAGTATCTAGGCAGGCAGGAAGGCCCCTGGTCAGAGCCCAGAGCCAGGTCAGCAGATATGGGCAAGGCAAGATGGTCAGAAACTCATAGTTGAGCTGTTTGTGTCATCCCCAAAATAAGGCGCCCTGTCATGAAGTGAGCTGTGGATATCAGATATAAAGAGACCAGTTCCAGAGTGGTCAGGGATTTCTGGGCTATTATACAGAAATTTTTCTTGGGATACCTAAATTTGCTTTATTAAAAGCACCTTTAGAAATATTAAAAGTCAGTTTCCTCATGTCAAATACATACCACTTGTAGTTTTAAAGGTATCCCTCAAGGAAACCCAGGCTCAGAGTCAAAGCCACTTTCAGACAGCTCCTCCAAGCTGTCATCCTCTGTCCTAACTTCCACTGTGCTTTGTCCTGGGGAAGTCATAAAAATAGCGAGAAGGAACAGCATTCACTGGCCAAACCCTTTTTTACGGTTGTGTGGAAATGCTATTATCACCCTTGTCTTAAGTAGTAAATACCAGAAATTTTTTAGTTAGTATAAACAACAAAGATGTTCTACTGTTTCTGCCTGATACCAAAAGGGTACCTAAAAGTCTATTCTTATCTTTCTAATTACTGATATTTTCTTTGTGACAGTTAATAACACGCTGGAAATCAGATCCCACAGCTGCAGAACAGAAAAATCTAAAGTCCAGAATTCGCCTGTCCCACCAATTGGTTAAAGACTTCAGAAAAAGAGAAGACTGAAGCACTGAAGTAATTTGGTTCTTATACCTGAAATTAGCCTGTTCCTTGATTATAGGTGTTTCAGGGTGTCTTCAGTGTCAGCGACACTCCACTTGCTGACAAACACAAGTTCAGCAGCTCGCAGCGCCAGTGGGAGAATATGCATTCACCCTTTAAAATGAGCAGAGGATGTCAGGGAGGTAAGAGGGTATTCTTTATTTGTGCTATGGGAAGCAATAATGGAGATTTACAGTTCTCCAATATAGCACAGGATTTCCCAGAATGCTGACTAACGGAACCACTCGGAGGTTTATTGATGTAATGCCATATTGAAAACACAGGTTTATTAATAAATAGCTTCATGAGAGTGGAAGAAGCTAAAGCAGGTAGCAAATGACTAGCTGGCCTGCAAAACAGGAAGACCATGTGAAAAAGCATGTGGCTTGAGGCATGGGACCAGGAGATTAACTGTAGGGATCACCTAAGAAACTTAAGCATTCAGGGAAAACATTCAAGTGGAATCTATGCGAACAGAGCCTTTTCCTTCTGTTTGCAGGTTTTAATAGCCACAAATGTCTCTCAGCATTTCCCTCCCTTAGGAAGACAATATCAGAGTGCTGGCACCGATTTCTCAAAATTATACTGGCAAAAGATAAACAAAGCTTAAGATATAGAAATATATTTTACACCAAAAAAAAGGAAAAAAGAAAAACACACTGAAACCAAATCCTCATATTTCTTGGCTCACAGTAGCAGGCTGACTAGTTACCCAAAATGAGCTTACTGCAAAATCACTCTGTTCTCACCACAGGCACAATTTACCAACTGGGTGCAGCAGACACCAGGCTGGCTCCTGAACTTCTCTCCTCCAATTAAGCTGCACAACCTGTTACCATTTTGCCAATGGATTCTATTTACTTAGGTTCTGCATAACTTGCCAAGTGCTCACTCTGTGGAATTCCCAGCAAAGAGAAAGGAACAATTGGGGGAAATTTTTGTTAACATCCTTTCTTTTAACTTTCCATAGCAGAGGGGAATGCATCAACATGGAGCAGATGCGCTGAGACCAAATGCTCTCTTTCTCATGATTACAGTTGGTTATACCTGTGGATAGGCAAGCTAATTCCACTGCAAATGTGCAAAAGAGGGTAGTACTAACGTACAATGTGGGGTCCTGGAGGCTTTGTTCCCACGTAATACGGTGCTTCGTTTCACAAGACCTGGCACACAGAGAAGAACACTGAAGCAGACAGCCTCGTGCAGTTGAAACCATGGTCTCTCTGTACTGCTTAGAGAATGCCCTGGTTCTCAGCATTGTTGACACAAATATCGTGGAATGTCTTTGTTGGAGTTGGAAAGTAATAATTCTTTCTGCTTAGTGTGTTCAGTGACTCCTTACCCTATTGTTTTCTGCCACTTGAAAATGCCCGAGGATGTCATTATAACTACATGTATCAATATTAAACCTTTACAAACGGTTGACTAAATGAGCATTATTATCTTTGTTTCTGAAAAGAGTGTACCTTTTTACTTCATTTATCAGTAACTAGGTGCAGTCGATTGCACTCTGGTATTGATCCCAATATCTATACCCGTCACAGACTACCTTTCCTCAAGGTCATTGCGAGGTCAGGTTATGATCAATATGAATTGACTGTCTGCAAATAAATTTATATAGCTGACATAATTGCAAGTAATACCTTTTTCAAATTAAGGTGGACCATTTTATGAAGCATATGTGTTTGAAACATTAGCTGCAACATCATCCAACTCTGCATAATGAACCAATCTCACTAGAATTTACAAGTCCTCTTTGTGTAACCGAAAGCTGTGTAAGCTCCCCGATAACCATTTCTAAATAACACCTGCAGAGTTTCAAGCTTCGGGTTTAGCGTAGATGCTAATTATGTTTTCCAAGCAATGGCATTTTCCTATGTAGCCCTTACATGCAATTTTGTTTCCAATTTTCAAGTCTCATTTCTATCAATGCTATTTCAAAGTTCAGGGTGGAATGTTTAGTCAACCTAATCAGAGGGCCACATT
>NC_073262.2:30957500-31057500 GCF_029289425.2 Pan paniscus | reverse complement strand
AATACAATAGAATCATGTGTGTTTCATAAAAGATTGTTACCTCAGAAGACTTTATGGAGTTAGAAAATGTCATTAGAAAGTTAAATAAATGGCAGCCAAGGGAGAAACAAGTAGGGAGAGGCTAGAGATTTTAAATGAAATTTCAAGTGAGATGTGAGATTTGAGGAGACAGCTGGACCAAAGAAGACCTCTGATAAGGATGAGGGGAATTGGGGGTCAAAGTACTGACAGGGGAAAATATAAAGGTAAAATCGGCAAAATTTTGGAGAACTTCTTAAAATTTTGGATTTCAAGCAACTCAATGTCAAGAAGTGGTTTAATTTTAAGTAAAGGGAAACAACCATCATTCTGAAAGAGATGGTGAAATGGTCCCCTGTGGGAGTGTGGGGTGAACTGCAGAGGTGACGTGAGTGGTGTGAACAATAATCCCACACTCTCAGACAACTGTGAGCTCTTCCAGTGCATCAGAGAATAAATAAATGTAGCTGAAATCAAAGCTTCTGGCTCTGATGACATGGATTTTTATGTCCTTGTTGCTCTTTCTTGGATCAGACCCAAGCCAAACTCCCTAAATCCCTAATATTCTGACCAGAAAAGATGTGGTGCCTTTCAAAAATGACTATGAGGTATAAAACTCACATTCTTCCCCAAAACAGGTTAATCAAAAAGCTTAAACTTACTTGCCTTAGAAGGCAGTTCCCTCAGCTCTTCCCAAATTTTCTTTACCAGTTCCCTTCACTTGCTTTCATCTGTGTTTTTGTTTTTGAGGAAAAAAAAAAAAAAACATTGTGAGAGAAGCTGGTATAGTGACCAAAAGTCCTGCTTTCATTTCTTCTGAATCTTGAAATGATACACAGATACCCTGGGGTAAAGTGGAAAATCCTGTTCCCCATGGGATAGAGCCATAAACTCATGGAATGTCATTGTCATGGACAAATTCAGATATTATTTCAATAAACTCCTTTGAGCAACCTAATCTATGAGTTTATTAAAAGACCCTCAGGCTTATTTGGTGGACTATAAATAATCTATATGCTCTTTCAAACAAAAACATTCAAATGGCACAGCAAAGGCATTAAGTTTTCCCATCAAGTACATTAGGAGTGGATCCGTTTGCTGCCAATGCAGCCTCCTGATACGTTAGCAGGGGCTGGATCAGGTCCTAATGGAGCTCTAAGAGAACAACAACTGCATCTGGATTTCCCACAGCCTCTGAATTAGTGGAGGGTGCACCAAGGTTCAGAAGCACACAAATAAGCTGAGGCTATTTCTTTTCACCTCATCAAAGGGAGCAAGTGAATTTCATTTGCTCCTCCTTCATGCTCCTCCACAGAACTCTTCCTGACCTTCTCAAGTTCCATTTGCTATTGAACAACTTGGGTTTTCTTCCAGTCTCTACTTCAGCTCTACCCACCCCCCTCACTCTCTCTCTTGCTCCCTCTTTCCCTCTGTCATTCTCTCTCTGCATCCTCCCTCCCTCTTTGCTCACTCACACACACCTTTAGATTCTAGCAAATTGAATAATTATTAGGCCAAGTGCGGTGGGCCCAGGCCAGCACTTTGGGAGGCAGCGGTGGGAGGATTTCTTGAGGCCAGGAGTTCGAGACCAGCCTGAGCAACATAGCAAAACCCCATTTCTACCAAAAAAAAATAAAAGTAAAAATTAGCCAGGTGTGATGTCTGGAACATACCTCTAGCCCCAGCTATCTGGGAGGCTCCTGTAAACCCAGGAGTTCAAGGCTGAGAGCTATGATAGTACCACTGCACTCCAGCCTGGGCAATTCAGTGAGATTCTGTCTCTAAAATAATAATAATAATAATCAATAAAATCTGCTAATTTCCCACTAGAATGCAAGATAATATATTTATCCTCTACAGAAATTTTATATACTCTAAGACACATTCTAGTCTTCCCCCAAAAATCTGAGATTTCATTCAAAAGCCAGCCCAGATTCAAAGATGTTTCCTCAAAAATGTTCTCTGATGAAATGTTTAGGAAAACATGAATCTGACTCATTTATCTTCAAATTTTTCACCTAGCCTAGCCTATATTTTACATCAGCACAGATTGAAGCAAGTGAATGAATAAACTCAATGTGTGTCTTTGGGGATAATTTGAGTGTAATGACAGAACATAAATACATTAGTAAATAATGCAGGGGTAACATCAGTATATAAGTAAGTGAATAAAAACTGAAAACAATACATTCAAAAAGTAGTTAATTATAAGCAATAAAGAAAACACTTGGTACTAAAAGTCTAGAAGTCTTTGGGGAAGAGGAGTGACATATGGCAACAACTTACCCAAATCAACTCTATTAGAAAGGACGATGCAGCAGAGGAGACAGTTGGAGCAGATATCCAGAGTATTAAATAAAAAGAGATGGAGAATTCAAACAGAGGGCCATTAGAAAAATATTAACTTTGAAAATAACATAATTGCATAGCAAAAGAAAGATTTAGACCTACTTTTTCCCAAAGCAGTTTGTTCTTTTCTAATTAGGATCCAGTGCAGTTACTGCTAATGTATCCTAATTCATTAGTAGTAAATGGGCCTGATTTTAAAGTAACTCTTCTCAATAGCATTAGAATAGAATTCTTGAGGCAGAATAGGATAGATATTCTAAGACGAAAGCTAAGAGTCTACTTCTGAAAAACTAAGGAGTTAAATGTTGGTGAATATAAATTCACCAGCATTAATATATACATATCTGCATGTGTTTAGGTACATGGCCAACTACAGAATACTTTCATTGTACTCTGGCTTTAGGTGTTTTTTGGTTTTTTGTTTTTTTTTTAGTATTACTTATCCCAAGTATAATTTATGGGAGCTCTTGTTTTCATTGTCAACCTATTTTTTCCCCACACAATTTGATTTAAAAAAATGCTATATCTTTCATGAACTTCTTTTATAAATCTAACTAACAACAGACCAATACCTGTTAAAGAAAATCTCAAATATCAGTCTCTTTTAAAGGAATTACTCAACTTCTAGGACTGATTTTTAGATGATATTGAGCCGAGTCCTTCAAATGATAAGAAAAGGGGACACATAAAAAAATATGAAAAACAAGGTATTTGCCTAGTCCCAAAGTATTATTGATTACTATGGGGAAAAAAACCAGTAAATTTACCATGGAAAAACCCAGAAAAGTACTATTCTAACCAAGTGATTAAGGTTAACACCATGAGTAATGAGTCATATCAACATTAAGTACCCCCCACTGTGATAACTGAGGATACACCATTACTTCTGTGGTATTCTTACCAAAATGCATTTCAATCTATTCGTTGCAAAATATTAGTAAAATCCAAATTGAGAGACATTCTACAATACAACTGCTCATCGAAATGTTATTTTTTTAAATTTCAACATCACAGAACACATAGACTGAAAAACTGTCACAGACTGAAAAACCTAAGATGACACAGCAGTTAAACACAGTATCGGATCTTGGACCAGATCAGGAAACAGAAAAAGAATATTTGTGGAAAAACTGGTGATATGCAAATATGAATTATAATTCAGAAAAAAGTATCAATGTTAATTTCCTCATTTTAATCATTGTACTTTGATTATGTTACATTGTTAACATTAGAGGAAGCTGAATAAAAAGTGAACTCTTATCTTTATTTTTGCAATTTTTCTGTACACTTAAAATCATTTCAAAATAAGAAGTTTTAAAAAGGAGTATAAGATCTAATGCAGGTAAACTTGCATAAATGTTTGAAAGGAGTAATTGGGAAGACACACAAAAAAAGTGCATGTGAGCCAGAATTTAAAAACCCACTGAATTTTTTTATTAAGGAAAACTTTGCTTTGGGATATAGAATGATATTAATAAATATTTGTTATTAATCTCCATCTCTGCTGGGAGACAAATTAAGAAGTAGGTTTTAATTGAAGAGAGGAACAATATAGACACTGTTATAGGTTTTGGAAAGAAGTTGTCAGATTCCCTTCTTTCTCAAGCTTTAAGGGAAAACACTTCTTGCATGGCAGTTTGAGAAGCTAATCTTTCTGTCACTAGTTCAGATTTGTATTCCTTGTGCTCAGAGCAGTGACTGGCAAACAGGGGTGTTCTGTGAATGTCTGTTGTGTAAAGAAAGGAATTAATATTTTCAGAACGAATTCTGAAATTTTTGTCTTACATACCTGCCAAATCATTGGGACCTATCCATATACCAGTGCAATCTTCAACACTCCCCTGCCCTAAATAAATGATTTTTTCTTCATTAATTACAGACTATAAGCTGTTCCCCCACGAACTAATATGCCAGAAGTCCAAAAGTCTTTTCAGTAATAGTAAAAATTATCATGATAAAATCAGTCTATTCATAAAAAAAGCATCAAACAAATCCCCATCGAAGGACATTCTACAAAATACTTAACCGGTACTTCTTAAAACTGTCAAGATTGTCAAAAACAAGGAAAATCTGAGAAACTGTAACAGCCAAGAGGAACTTAAGGAGACATGACAACTAAATATCGTAGTATTTTAATAAGATCCACAGAAAAAAAGACAGTAGGAAAAAACTGGGGAAATCTGAATAAGCTATGGACTTTAATAATGTATTAATACTGTTTCATTAACTATAACAAATGTGCCATAGTAGTGTAAGATGTTAATAATAGGTGAAACTGAGTATGGGGGATATGGCAACTTTTGTACTCCCTTTGCAATATTTTTGTAGATCTACAACTGTTCTAAAAACTAAATTTCCCTTTGAAAAATTCAATGTCAGTAAAAATGTTTATATATAATTCAGTTTTGTTATATTTTGTTTATTTATTTATTAGAGACAGGGTCTCACTCTGTCACCCAGGCTGAAGTGCAGTGGAGCCATCGTAGCTTACTGCAACATCGAACCCCTGGGTTCGAGTGATCCTCCCACCTCAGCCTCCCAAGAAACTGGGACTACAGACATGCACCACCATGCCTGGCTAATTTGTTTATTTTTTGTTGGGATGGAGTCCCACTTATGTTGCCCAGGCTCATAATTCAATCTCATAGAAACCTTTTTAAAGTCTGTAACAAGTATCTCTACTTTCTTAAACAATACTTTCAAGCATAATTCCATTTTTTCTGTAAAACTGAAGTACATTATGAACATGTTTTCATCCCTTGTAAGTATACAATTATTCTTCCTCTCTGACAATCTGATGCCAGTATGCATTTTAGCAAAATCTTCCTTGAGCAAAATCTCCTCTGTTAGTACATAGGAAGCCTTTAGAACCATGCCTGGAAAATAGAATGTTTATGGAACATTATATGAAGATAACTGTCACTCACTCACTGTAAACAGATTATAAGGATTGGATAGTTCTAGTAACAATGATGAACTAGTTGTAGTCCATCTCTGCTTGTTCGCTTGTTGCTGTTATGATCAAATATGAAAATTGTTAAATGGTCAGTCAAGGTCATGAATTAGGTCTTTGACCATGGAAGGTGCTAAATGACCCACCCAGCAATAGACTGTACCTCTGTTTTAGATCCCATTGACTCCACCAAACAAGAATGGAGGCTCCCATATGTCCCTTCCCCACCGTATCACATATACACCATCTTCTGTCTCTCGACTCTTTATTGGCTTGCCTCCAACCTCCAGATCAAAATTGACTAATGATACTAAAGAAGACAGACACCAGTGGCAAAGTACTAAAGTGAGCTAGCAGCTTGTTTGGGAAGGTGACTGTACACTTCTGCCTTCCCACAGTCTGTTTCCAGCTTTCAAATGTCATGACCTAAAGCCCTTGAGCATGGAACATGGAGGAAGCCACGGGTGACTGGTCCGGGTCACTCTCAGACAACATTGTACTTGGAAAATTCTTGCAACGCACTTACAGCAACCCCCTGCCTGGCTCTAGTCCTGCCAATCAAAACTGAGGCAGGCATCCCCTTTTGGCAAGTGGCCAGAGGAGGGTGCTCTATTGTTAGGAGAAGACCCTGCAGGAAGACAGAAACAAACAGGGATTCTCTTTCTTTTCCATCTCCCTTCAAACCTGCAAGTGAAGCTGTGGTGGTGTTTCTTCTTTTTTGTCTCATCCTGTCACTCTCTAGTCTTTGAACAATAGAGGCAACAATGGTCTTGTCTAAATGATTTCACAGGCTATTATTCAGACACTCAACTTTTAACATTTCAATTTTGTCATTCTGTTTCCACACAAAAGGTGCACTTCTACAGTATAATGTTCTCAGAATTATGTCAATGAGCAGTAATGGCTTTTAACATTAAGTTGATCATTAACAACTACATTATCTGAGGCATAATCAGTACTTCAGCCTTTTGTGTGATTATGACACTACAGAATTGAAGCTAATAGGAGGATTCACTCATAACAACATAGGAAAATATTTGTACAGTAATAAAAGGTTAGTGAAAAGCAAACAGTCTTAAACAGTAAAATGAATAAAAATACTAACATTTTATTTACAAAAAGTGGGCTTCTAAAGGAGAAAAATAGGTAAACAATATTGCTATGATCAAATTTCTTTGTCATAAAGGTCTTCATATTGGATCCAAACTTTCTATATAGAAGTCATTATAAGCTTTATAAGGGCACATTCCAAAAAGTGTATATTTTAGGAACAGAAAATAAAATGGCAGATTCTCTGTCCTAAGTGTTACTGTATCTCCTTACATTTTCAAGGTATTGGCAAAGAATATTGATTGCTAATCTTGGATATTGCTTTAAAATTGTTTTACTCTGCCCCTCCCACCTCTTGAGTGGGAAATCACTCAGGAAAAAACTGTGTCTATTTGGTCATAATCCAATGGTTGCAACCCACAATACTTGCAATGGCTTTCAGGATACAGATTCATCAACGTGGTGACACCAAGTTCAGAAGTCTGGAGAGAAGCTCAAGTCTTTTTTGTTTGTTTGTTTTGAGACATGCTCTCATTATATCACCTAGACTGAGTGCAGTGGCACAATCACAGTTCACTGCAGTTTTAACCTCCCGGGCTCAATCCATCCTCTAGCCTCAACCTTCTGAGTAGCTGGGACTACAGGTATGCACCACCACACCTAGCTAATTTTTGTATTTTTTGTAGTGATGGGGTTTCACCATGTTGCCCAGGCTGGTCTCGAACTCCTGGGCTCAAGAAATCCACCTAGTTTGGCCTCCCAAAGTACTGGGATTATAGGCATGAGCCACCACACACAACCTAAACCAGAGTCTTAACAGACCATGTCTTTTATATGATTTTAGATCTTGATTAGAGTATATGAATTGTAAAGAGAAAATATACCTCATCAAAGAATCAAGTCAATGCTCATATAATCATACTATTCCTATCCTTTGATGAAATAATCAAATGTCCAGAAATGTATCCTTTAAGAAAATCCTAAATTCAGAAAAAACATGGAGAAATTAATCATGTTATTAATAGCAGTGAATATCAGATCATTCTAAATACCCAAAATGACAGAGATGGTTAAGTAACCAAGGGCTACATTTTCACACACAGTGAGAGATAGCATAGCCATTTTTTGTGGTTTACAAAAAAATTAATAAATAATATAATGTTAAGTGGAAAAAAGAAAAATTCAAAATCACTTGGAGTATTTGTGCTTTGTTGTGTGTGTGTTGCATGTAAAGACCAACACACAGAAAATAAGGGAGAGGGGGCAGGAAGAAGAAAATATGTCAAATCAATAATGTGGTTTTGTTCAGCATTGTTTTTTTTCTTCTTAATTTTACTTCTTACTTTTCTGTTTTTCCAAATTTTCTTCAAAGGGGATACATTATTTTACAATTTTAAAAAGGATGCCTATTTAATTCTGTCATTCAATTCTCCTGACTGGAAGATACTGAGGCAAATACACATATAACAAGGACAATCTGCCACTCACCATGGTTTCTACTCTTCAAACACCGAAAGGTACCCCTTTGATTGGAAAATACAGAAACTTTGTGTAGAACCCATGGGCCATTTGTGTGACTTCATCCTGGCCCCAAATCTTCCATCCTCTGATTGGCCCCACCCGCACTGATAAACCACTATTATTTCCAGGTGTGCCTCACCTTGACCAGAGAGTTTTGCCTCAGCGCACTCTGTTAGGAGCTTCCTCAGCATAGTTTGCATGTATCTTTCCCAATCCCACCTCCAAATATCAATCCGAGAGTTTTTATGTAGGGAATGGACGCAGTACATTTTAAGGACGGGTGGAAGGCTTCTATTGCCTCATTCCAGGAAGCAAGGGAAACATGTAAAAGAATGCATGGATTCTCATTTGGGGAGTGAAGCTGACAGGACAACCTGCGGCGTGAGAAGGCGTATGGGCGAGTGGTGTTTGTTCAGCACACTCTCTGCTCCAGTCAAAGAAATCGACTTGCTGACCTTTGAATGTGTCTCGTTCTGTCTGTCCCACTTTCCCGACACCTCATATGTTATTTGTCCCTCTTGAAGTACTCTCACTAATGCTGTCTATTCTTCCTCAAGCTATGCTTCTATTGCTTTCTAAATTAGCCCATTTAAAAACAATACATGTGAACTTCAGACACATAGCTTACTTAAAATTCTGCTTTTGATCACAAAGCATTCTTCCAAAATGTTCCAACTAGAGACCACTTCAACTCTGTAATTTTTCTTGTTATTTTCCATTCCACAATTATATACTGGAAAAAATACTGATCTACAGAAGCATTATGCCAAAATCGTATTAATAAAATATGGTTAGGGTTCATTCTGTTGGATATCTTTTTCAATTCTTCAAAGATATAGGGAAATATTGTGAACTATAAAACACAGGACAGCAATTTGAGTTTATGACTATTTTTGAATTTGCTAAGAGTTTCTTATGTGAGTGCTCTTTTCTGATTTCCACTGATATTTCTTTAAAATACTTAGAAAAAAAAGTAGGCATATCTTTGATTTGAAGAAAGAATAAATGTACTGAGAGTATACACGAAGAAAGTAGCCCTGAATCCGTGGGTAGCCATCCTAGCAGAACATAAATCACTGAGCAGAGACCAGGGCTTTCTTTGAAGAGCAAATCAGTTTTCCTACAGACCAGTTTAATCACTTTCTATGAAAGAAGAAAAAACAATGTGTACAAATAGGAAGTCTTTGATACAATCTTTGTAGTCTTCAGGATGCTTTTGGTTTCTCAATTCTACAGTACAGGTCAGGGTTATCAATGGTCTTGTCCCGTTGTCAAAAGGTGACCATCTACACTGTCGGAGTGGTCTGTCTTTGCATGAAGACCATGCTGCTTCTGCACCCAGCATTCCACCCCCACTACATTATGCTTCCTGGCACTCGGGATGTTTGTTCAACCTCCATTCCAAGAAGCCATGCAATGAGAAGGCTCTTCAATGACTATGACATCATGGCCTTCTTTCTTTCATGTATTACTGAACTGTGAGTCAGGTACTATACTGCATGAGATGCATTAGTGAAACAGACATAAACACTGCCCTCAGGTTACCTCCAGCATTGCCTCTGTATTATTTATCTATTGCTATGTAACAAATGACCGCAAAATTTAACAGCTTCAAACAATAATACATATTTTTTAAATCTCACAGTTCCTGTGGGGCAGGAATCAGGAACCACTTGGATGGTTTAAGCCTGAGGTCTCTTACGAGGCTGCAGTCGTCTGAAGGCTTGATTAGGGCTGGAGAAGCCACTTCCACAGGGGCTCACTCACGGGGTGGCAAGTTGGTGCTGCCCTCAGTTTCTCTCCACGTGGGCCTCTTCAGAAGGCTGGTCAGCATGGAGGCCAACTCTCTCCAAAAAAGTGATCTGAGAGAACGAAGTAGAAGCTGCAATGCCTCTTACGACCTTGCCTGGGAAGTCACGGACCCTTGTATTGGTTACACAGGTCAGGCCTGTGGAAGGGGACTCTACATGGCATGCTCACAGAAGGTAAAGATCACAAGAGGCCATCTGGGTCATCTTGCCATTGTGTGTGACACCCTCCACCACGATGCAGAATTCACTCTTAAACAAATTTGAATCCACACTGGCCTGTGACTGCTTTGACCAATTGAATACAGTAGAAATGATACTATGCTAGTTCCAACTGAAGAGTCCTTCAAGAGGACTGAAAGTTTTGATTTCCTGTCTTTTCAAGCCCTGAGCCACTGTGTAAGATGTTCAGGCTGCTGTGCTGAAAGGAATGTATGCTACATGGAGGTGTGTTGACATATCATGCCTGTGTGCAAAACAGGCCATGTTGGTGGATGATTCAGATGACTTCAGTATCTGCTACTGCAACCACATGAGAGATTCTGAGAGAATCCCCAAGTGAGCCCAGCCAACTCCTAAAACCAGGAGACATAATAAATTATCATCTTTAGCCACTGAATTTTGAGCTGGTTTGCTATGCAATGTCAGAAAACTAGGATGATAGTTATGCAAAATTTTTTATGTATTCTTGGTACTTTATGTATAACTTTTGCATTACAACATAGGTTCCACAAGTGCAGGGACCTGGATCACTACAATGGCCTCCTAACCAGTTCTTCACATTCCTTTTCCCTCCTACCTTCCATTGTCCAAATAGCAGTCAGAATGACTATCGTCAAAACTTGTATCAAAGTCTTCCCTTATCCTGACTAGGCTCTATCTGTATTATGCATTATCATTGCAGTATACATATCTTTTCCATAGCACTTATTGAACTGGATATTTATATTGAAATGGATATTTAATCATAATTTGTAGAAATTATTATTTTATTAATTTATTTATTAATTAATTTATTTTTTGAGATGGAGTCTCGCTCTGTCGCCCAGGCTGGAGTGCAGTGGTGCGATCTCAGCTCACTGCAAGCTCCACCTCCCAGGTTCACGCCATTTTCCTGCCTCAGCCTCCTGAGTAGCTGGGACTACAGGTGCCCGCCACCACGCCCGGCTAATTTTTTGTATTTTTAGTAGAGATGGGGTTTCACCATGTTAGCCAGGATGTTCTCGATCTCCTGACCTCATGATCCACCCACCTCGGCCTCCCAAAGTGCTGGGATTACAGGCGTGAGTTACCACGCCCAGCCAGAAATTACTTTGTAATGTGTGTCTCTCTGACTAGATCCTAATCTCCAATGGGCAAGGCATATCTTCTTCATTGGCCTATCCCCAGTTTCAAACACAGAACCTAGTACATGGTAGGTGTTCAATAAATATTTGGCCAGGAATAATTTCTCAAAATGTCTTTTGCATTTCACTTGATTTTGTAATAGAAACTTATTTCTTACTGCTTTTAGTCTGCCTCTTTGGGCTATTTCCAGTTGCAAAGAAAAAGTAAAACCAATTAATGTTTTAGCTCATTATTCACAGGCTTCTGGAAATTAGCTGTGAAAATACACATCAAAATTTGACATATACTCATCTCTTTAGATTAACTTTGGATTCTCTTATAAAAAGCAAAGATTTATTGAGACTAGACCCTCAGATTTTATCTTGTTCATCAATGCAAGATAAAAAGCAATAATTATACTCCTCCCCTTTCTCAGTTCTCATTTTACTTTTTTAGAGATGAGGTCTTGCTTTGTTGCCCAGACTGGTCTCAAACCCCTGGGTTCAAGCGATCTTCCCCCCTCAGCCTCCCAAGTAACTAGGACTATAAGCAAGCACCACCACACCTAACTTACTTTCTAAATTTACTGTAATACTAGGTTTTATTTAAAAACTGACTGCATTCTCTGTCATATATGTATTAACTTATTTATACTATGAATAAAAGTTTCTCCAACTCCCTCTTTTAGAGACCTTGGAAAGCATAAAGCCATGGTTAATGTAATAATACCAATCCTCAAAAAACAAAATCACTACCACAAACTCTTCTACACTAATAAAAAAATGGAGCCAGACAGGCTGTTAGGTAAAGCATATGCTAACAAAGCACAGAAGTGGTTAAACACAAGGACATTTTTCTTATATAGGAGACCAAAGGCCCAAATATTCAATAACAAAAATTTTAGCCATATGTGCACTTATGTAGAACAGATTATTAACTGCTCTCCTTCATAAATATAAGAACTCAATTACAATAAATCTGAATAATTTTAAATTATTTTTTCTGAAATCACAGGCATTAAGCAGTGATGATCATTCAGTGGAAATACTCCTCAAGATACATGTATGACAGAAATATCAAGTTCATTTTGCAGTGTCAAATGGAGGCAAATTCTGCAAATGCTTATATTCAAAAACATTTTTAGAGTAATTACTTTTTTTGGACAACACTTTCAGTATTCTTTTTCTTTTTTTTCTTACATATGCTTCTAAATCTGTGTTTGGAATCCAAATTTTAAATTTAATTACAAGCAGAGGAATATGCCTATTTAACATCCATGTAGGCCTAGATTACTCTAACATTCATAGATACTCATGTAAGTTTCCAGTTAGAAGTTTTCTAAAGTTTATTAATGTATATTAGATTCACCTAAAGAGCTTACGAAAATACAGATTGCTGAGTTCCACTTTCAGAGCTTCGGAGTTGGGCTGAGGCCCAAGAATTTGCTTCTTAATGAGTCTCAGATCATATTAATGTTACTGGTCCAGGGACCAGACTTGGAGGATCACTTATCTAACCTACAACCTACTTACGTTTTACAGACAAAGAAATAAAGGCCCAGAAAAATTGAAAGACTGATCCAATGTTTCTGCCACAGTCAATGGCAAAAATGACAAGACAAGGTAGGACTAGAATCGAGCTTTTCTGATTCTAAGTAGCATTTTCTTTGACTTGACTGACCCTGTCTGAGGTGTATTCAGTACCATATGAGGTGTTAATGAATAAGCTATAGAAAAAAATAAGTCACAGCCGGGGGAAAGAGATGGCAACATAAACATCCTCTCTCCCAGTTGACAAAATTAAAGACATGCAGAACCACACCAAAAATTGTATGATTCAGGTATTTCTTTGTGGCCACTACCCCTTTTGAAGTTTATTTCCCTCTAAACATCTAAGGACTTACTTTGCATTCTTACATTGCAACGTCTTTGTTGATAACTTTTCAGTAATTCCATTACGGCAAATCACAGGGTTGTCAAATCTTCAAGGATCAGAAGATCATGAGTTGACAAGTAGCAGATGCACAGAAAGAAGTTTTAAATAAAGTGTATTCATTCCCCATGTGGAGCAAAGTAGAATACCTATTACTCGATGATAGTAAAACCAGCCGGCAAGTAACAAAGAATGTAGTTATGCCACGATATTTACCGTTTCTACCACTTTTATTCAGTAAAGAATCAAAGAATTCAGAAGAAAGAAAACTCTTAGCTTTTCAAACAAGCTGTTTCTGTTTAAGGACAGAAGTTTCTGTTAAAATTTAGTATAATTTTGATGTCACTGAGCACAGTGAAAGCTGCAGGCAAACAGAACATTCTCATTGTAATACCACGACTGTAGGCATATTTGAAACACTATCACTTCTTCAGACTATAATTATAACTGTTTGTTGCTTCTGTGGTTTCAAAGATAATAGAAGTTGTTCACAAAATTTACACAACACTGATGTGTTGCATATAAAATATAGACAGTCACGTGCAAAATATCCCATTATACATTTTCTCATAGAGAGAAACAGCTGAGAAACCTACAGACCATCAAATTATGACTCCAGTGTTTCATTACAAGCAATTAGACTCCGGAACTCAAAGGTACAACCAAAATGCTCGGTGTAATTTGGTTAATACCATTTAAGAGCTGGGCCACAGGTGCTTAAATCTACAGAACAGAAAAATTCTAGTGACTATATAGGGTCCTATTACTTTATGGGTAATTACTTGTATAGCTAGAGCCTCAAAGGTGGACTCAGGAGAAAATACATGTGAAGTGAGGAGAAAGACTGAAAATTACACACATTCATTCCACAAGCAATGACTGTGAATGGCTACCCTGTGTCAGGCACAGTTCCTCTCCTCAAGGAACTCAAACCCCAACAGGAAAGATGGGCATAAATTCTTTCCTTCAGCAAACACTGAATAGTGCTGTAAGAAAGAAATATCTATATGACCTGTTAGTAATGTTGTAGAACAGAGTGCTTATGTATTCAAACACTTAGGAAGTTATCCCTAATAAATGACATTGATCTGTGTATGGAATTAAAAGGAAGTTTCCATGCGGAAAAGGGCATCACCTGACAGGAAAGACAGCCAGGAAAGGCAAGTTAAGGTGAGAGCCCTTAAAAATTATGGAATTTGGACATGGTTTCTAGATACTAAGAATCATGGAGGGTATTTGAGGGTCACCAGGCAGGGTCATTTCTGAGAAACCTCTTCTAGGAAGCACATCCAAAAACGGTAGGCAAAATATAAAAGATGCCATTTTGCAATGTCTAGATGAGCTTCTGTAATCATAAAGGAGTCTCTAGAAACCAATGACAAAAAACTCAAGAAGTTAAAGAGATTTGGAATAGACTTTTGCCTTGTAGTATCTACTAATTCGTGGTGGCCTAGAATGTCAATTTCATAGTCATGCTTTAGTGACAGGACACAAACCTGAGGCCAAGGCAGAAATGGGATCAACACAACAAGGCAAATGGAAGTAAACAGTGAAGTACAAGGATAAAATAACTAAATGAAAATTAAAGATACAAGACAGAGCATCAATACAGCTAAAAGTTGGTTCTATGATGAAACTAATAAAGAATATATCTCTGACAAAAATAAGAAGAGAGAGAGAAAGCAAAATATACAATGTGAGGAATGAAAGGGGTACTTAATTAGTGATGCAACACATACTAAAGAGATGGTAGGAGAATATTATATCAACTTAAAAACAGTACATGTGAATGATTCACTGAAAGGAACGCATTTCTAGAAAAAATGTTATCAAAACATACAAAAACCTAGAAAATCTAAACCGCCTTAGAACTCACTCAAGAAACTAAAAACATGGATTGAAATTTTCTGCAAAGAAAAACACCTTATTGAAATATTTCTTTTGATGCATTCTATCAAGGAGTTAAGGATCAAATTATTTCATTCTTTTAGAAAAGAGGAAAAGAGGACTTGCTCTCTAATATATTGGATGAGGCTGGCACATCCTTTACACCAAAACCACACAGAGTCAATGTGAAACATAATTATAAGTCAATTTCACAGGATAAATGAAAAATGCTAACCTACATTAACAAAGAAAATCCAGGGATATATGAAAAAGATAATACATTATCACCAAATGGTGATTATTCCAGAAATGCAAAGTTGATTCAACATTAGAAAATTACAAAATTAATTCATTACATTAAAAGATTAAAGGAGAAAATCAAAATCACCCCCATAGATGCAGTAAGAGCATTCAATAAAACTCAATACCCATTTAATAAAACTCTGCAAACTAGGAATAGAAGAAATTTTCTTTATTCTGGTGAAGAGTAACTGCAAAAGCACATACAGCAATCATAAGATTATCTTTAAGTTCAAGAATGTGACAAAATTGCTTTCTGTCACTACTTCTATTCAGCATTGCACTAAAGAGTCTTACAATAAGACAAGAAAGAGTAATAAAAATTACACGAAAGGAAATAAAAGGAAAAAATACCACTATCATGATTCAAAAACAATATTACTGTCTACATTTTAAAAGTCTAAAGACAAATTGTTAGAACATATAAGAAAATGTAATGAAGTTAATATATACAAGTGGAACATGAATTAAACTACAATCTATACATCCCAACACAAGATAATTTTTAAAATACTATTGACAATAACATCTGAAAACATAAAGTACCTAAGGAATAAATCCAACAAGATATGTAAGACATTTGAGTAGGATATTATAAAACTTTACTGAAGAAATATAATAAAGGCTTAAAAGCAAAGGCATACTATGTTCATGGTTAATCATAAAGATTTTTATTCTGCCAAATTGATTTTTAGATTCATTATGATTCACAACAAACCCCAACCAGAACATATTCCTGCTTTTGGTAAAATAGAGTGGCTGTACTTTTTGCTCTAAATGCAGTACAACTAAAAACCCGAAACACACACACACACACACACACACACACACCCCAGAACACTCTAGGGGTGGAGAGAAGGCAGACTGGCCAAGAAACACAGGACCTGAGGTATAATATGGTGATAAGATCCTTGGGTTTTCTTTTTGCTCATGTATCCCAAACTTGGAACTGAAGAAGCCAACAAAATAGTAAAGTCAGTGGTCACAGACCAAAAATGTCTCCAAAATGCCTACTGGTCCAAGGACAAAGGAGCAGCCTAGCAAGACAGAAAACTTTTGAACATTAACCACTGTACTTCCGACAAACAATACAGAAAAATTGGTAACCCCACCCCCACCCCACCAGCAAAGGCCAAGCTAATAACTTGAACTTCTACTTTTGCCAAGCTGTAAATAGGTACCTAACATCCTGCTGGGTTAATGTCAGAGAAGAACAAGTAGGCCTTCATAGAAGGCCACATTTTTCCCACTGGCTGGATTAGATTTCCCCAGTGTGCTGACAGTGGAGACTACATGGGGAGAGCCTGGACTTGTATCCCTACCATCCTCTCCCCACTGAGGTGGTATCTGAAGATGTCCACTGGAAATTCAGAACTTTCACCATTGCCCCACTCTGGACACAGTTTGGCAGTTTCTTAAGAAACTAAGTGATGGTATGCAGTTACCATACAACCCAGCAATTTCTCTGCTGAGCATTTATCTGGTCATAAATGAAGACATATGTTCACACAAAAACCTGCACACAAGTGTTTACAACAGTGTTATTTGTAGTAGACCCAAACTAGAAACAACCCACATGTCCTCCAAAGGGTGAATGTTAAACAAACTATGATACATCTGTACCAATAAATAAATAATAATTAAACAATAAAAAATTGTTATACCTGGAACAACTTCAATAAATTCCCAGACAATTATGCTGAGTTAAAAAAGAAATCCCAAAATGTTATATACTGTATGGTTCCATTTGTATAACATTCTTGAAATAACAAGATTATAGAAATGGGAAAAGAAAAAGAAAAAAGAAAACACTCAGAGAGACTTAAAACTAGTTTAGAAAATTCACTGAACAAGCTAACAACAACAACCCACACCAAGCAGGAAAAATAAGCCTCAAGGAAGAGGAAAGAATCTGATTTTCAGACTTGCCACATTTTAATATTCAAAATATCTAGTACTCAACAAAATAAATTATGAAGCATGAAAAGAAATAAGAGAGTATGGCCCATTCACAGGGCCATTTCTATTAATTAAAAAATTAATAGAAACTGTTCATGGAGATACCCAGCCAGTAGACCTATTGGAAGAAGGCTTTAAATAAACTGTATTACATAAGCTTAAAGAAGTAAAGGAAGCATAAAAAATAACTTAAGGAAATGAGATAAATGCTGTCTCAACTAATAAAGAATAGCATGACACACAGCTGTAGTCCCAGCTACTTGGAAGACTGAGGCAGGAGGACTGCTTGAGACCAAGAGTTTGAGGCTGCAGCACACTATAATCATGCCTGTGAATAGCCACTGCATTCCAACCTGGACAACATAGTGAGGCCTCATCTCAAAAAGAGAGAGACAGAGAGAGAGAGAATGTGTCAATAAAGATATAAAAAATGTAAAAGGAAATCACATAGGGATTCTGGAGTTGAAAAATTCACTAGAGGTTTTCAACAACAGATAGGAGCAGACAGAAGAATTGATTAACTTAAATATAAGTCAACTGAGATGATCCAATAAGAGAATCAGAAAGAATGAAGAAAAATGAGCATAGCCTAACAAACTATGGGGCACCAACAAGAAACTAACTACACATAATGGTAATCCCAGAGGGGAGGGGAAGAGAGAAAGGGGCAGAGAGAAATCTCGAAGAAAGTGTGGCTGAATATATTCCAAATTTAATGAAAGACATGAACCTACACATCCAAGAAGCTCAATGAACTCAATGCCTATGGAAGATAAATGCAAAGAGATTCACACCAAGGCATATGATAGCTAATATTTCAAAAGATGAAGGCAGAATTTTGGACCAGCAAAAGAGAAGCAACTCATCCCATACAAGGAATCCTTCATAAGACCATAAGCTGATTTCTCTTCAAAAGTCAGTGAGGCCAGAAGGAATGGAATGACATGGTTACATATTTAAAGTGCTGAAAGAAAAAAAAAAAAAAATCTGTCAACCAAGAATTCAATACCTGGTAAAACCATCCTTTAAAAATGAAGGGAAAATCAAGATATCAGATTTTAAAAACCTGAGGGAATTTGTCACTAGACTTGCCCTACAAGAAATGCTAAAGGAAGTTCTCTAAGCTGAAATGAAAGGACACTAGAAAGTAACTTGAAACCATATGAAAAAATAAAGAACAACAGTAAAGAAAGCCATATAGTAAACACAAAAGCCAGCAGTGTGGAGATAAACCCTAGACCAGTGGAACAGGACAGAGATCCCAGAATCAGATCTATGCACCTAGATGGAAACCTGATAAATGAAAGAACTAGCATTACAAATCGGTGGCAATGGGACAAATTTATCAATAAACTATGCTGGGACAATTGATCATACATATGGAAAAAAATGTAGTAGTATCTTCCACCCTGTAAACAATTAATTCTAGATGGATCGATAAATAAGAAAAGAAAGACTTTAAAAGGGAACATAAGAAAACATATTTTTCACTTCAGGGTAATAAATAATTTTAAAGTAAACAAAAAGCATAAACCAAAACAGAAAAGATTGATAAGGAATTACTATCTGAAATCAGTTTTTACATCCCGTGAATTAAAATTTAAAAGTCAAACAGCCTGCCAGGTGCAGTGGCTCATGCCTGTAATCCTAGCATTTGGGGAGGTAAAAACAGGCAGATTGCTTGAGCTCAGGAGTTCAAGACCAGCCAGGCCAACATGGGGAAAACCTGTCTCTACAAAAAGTACAAAAATTAGCCAGGAAAAAATATTCAAACATTTTTCTTACTAAAAATGAAAAAAAGATACAATGAATAGTTTTTCACAGGAGATAAATAGAGAGTAAACATGAGAAATTTCTCAATGTCAATTGTGATCAAGGAAATGTGTATTAATTCTACCATGAAATACAATGTCACATCCAAATAGACCGCAAAAATTAAAGTCTAACAATGCCAGGTATTGGTGCAAAAGTCATTGCAGTTTTTAACCATTACTTTTAATGTCAAAAACCACAATTAGCTTTGCACCAACCTAATATATAGACCAAGGAAAACTCCCATACACTGCTTGTATAGAGTAAATTGGTAAAATCACATTGGAAAACAAGTTGGAATTATTTGGAAATAGTGAATTTGTGCATACCCAGCAATACCACTTCTAGGTATACATCTTAGAAAAACACTTAAATACATGAACATGAGGAAACCTATGCAAGAACATTTATAGTAACATGTTTGTGATAATAAATCAATCCAAATACCCAATAAAAGAAGAATAAATTAATTAATTGGGATGCATTCTTGAAATGGAATATTATGCAAGAGTGAAAATACACAAATTACCGACATATGCATCAAGATAAATAAATTCTCAAAAACATATGAGTGAAAATAGCAAGTTGTAGAATAATACATTATAATTTCTTTTATACGAAGTTCAAAAACAGGCAAAATGAAACAACACTGTAACACATATTTTTATTTAAAAATACGCATATCATCTCTACATAGATTAATATATATACATATATGGTAAACTTTAAGGGAAACGAGGAAATAAACCTAACTCCAGATGCCAATTACCTTTAGATAAAGGAGAGAGGATGTAATGGGATAGAGGAAGGGGGTGTAATTGGGCAGGACCTCACAAAACAAAGGCTTTCAAAAGTAAAAGTAGTATTTTATTTCTTAAGCTGAATTGCGAGCAGTGATCATTTTATTATGTTTAGATGCTACTTACATATCATATATATATTCTTCCAGTATGCTGTATTTCACAAAAGAAATTCTTATATTCACAATAAAATATTAAGCATTTTATTTATAATAAAAAGTGAAAACAAAATCTGAGTTGGGAAAATTGATCAAGTCTATGTTTTAGAAAGATTATTCTGATTGACATAAAGAAGAGAGACTACTATCTAGAAGGGAGAAAATAAGATTCTAATCTGGGCAATGCCAAACACAGATTTAAAGAGAAACCTGCGAACATGTAATTGACAGAATTGCTGATAGAATGGATGCAATGACACTGATGTAATTTGTGCCTGGCATATTATTAGGAGGATGGTTATGATGACCAAAGAGAACTGTAGGAAAGTCCCTAATTGAGAGGTGGGAAGAGAAATAGGAGCAAGCAATGGAAAGGTAGAAAGATACCCACAAGAGAACAGCATCCCAAAAGCCAAGTGAGGATTAAGAAGCTAGAGTTTGGACTGGATAACTTCAATCACTGAGAAGTATGTTTTGAGGTCCTCTGCTGATACAAAATGTACAGGAATAGTTTTCTGAACTTGAGGACAATGGAAAAGGTTTGGAATAGCAGCTGTGGGAAATACAGTAGGGAAAAAAACAGAGACTAAAAGACTGTTCCATAGCAAGGAGGGTCCATAGCTGAGGTCGGATGGCATGAGTTTGTAGAAGAAGCCAGCTGGCAGCATTCATGACCTACTCCAACAACCTTGGCTACCATGAAGCAGCTATCAAGGTTGTAAACATCATCACATGTAAGACCTACAGATACACAGGTTTAGGCTAACTAGTCAGAAGTCTATTAAAAACCTTAGGCAAAATAAAGGTATAAAGGTAAAATCCTTTATACCAGGAAATATCATTTCTATGGATAACTAAATATTTCCACTTAGGCATAGCTTTTTCAGGATTCTGGTTGGTCGGCATTTTCAGCAAAACTTTGCAAGAGGAAGGTTACATGGGACAGACTACAGCCCCCACTGCAGCAGTTGACTTCAAGGCAATAGCTGACATTCATCCTCTCTCCTTAAAATCACCCATCTCAGTCCATTTTGCATTGCTATGAAGGAATATTTGAGGCTGGGTAATTTATAAAGAATAGAGGTTTATTTGGCTCGTGGTTCTGCAGGCTGCACAGGAAGCATAGCACAAGCATCCGCTTCTGCTGAGGGCATCAGGCTGCTTGCACTCATGGTGGAAAGCAAGGGGAGCAGATGCCACATGACAAGAGAGAGGGGAGGCAGGTGCCAGGCTCTTTTTAACAATAAGTTGTCATGGGAACAAATGGAGCGAGAACTCACTCATTATCATGAGGATGACACTAAGCCATTCATAAGGGATCCACCCCCACGACACAGACACCTCCAACTAGGCCCCATCTCCAGCATCTCCAACACTGGGGATCAAATGATATTTGGAGCGGATAAATACCCAAACCATAGCACCACTCATGGTAGAGTCTCTCTTTCGGTTAGCACTTTTGCTGGTAGGTGCTTCTTGCCTGGTGCGTTGATCCAGGTTCTCATCTCTAGGATCTGTTTCCATGTCCTTCTCAGACCTAGTTACTGTGATTGCTCTTTTACAGTCACAATGGACCTGAGAAGCAACATATTCCACATTCTGTAGCAGCAGCCCTGCTTCTAAGATTATTCTGCTCAATTACACCTGCCAAACAGAGAAGACTGACGTACCTCAGGGCAACTGCTGCCGCAGGGGCTGCAGTCTCCTCTGCCTGCCATTATGACCTTGTCACCCAGTGTGGTAATTCTGTACTTTGCTTCTGACACTTAAGTGCTGCCGCCTGACTTCTGCTCTTCAAGGATCCAATCATCCCCATTGCTAGTAGGGAGCTCAGTTCTCTTACAGAATCTCTTACCATTAGTCCCTGCCTACAAAGAACATTCCACCACTGAGCTTCTTGAAAACTCTGGTATCTTAAAAAGCAATGCATCCCTGTTATTTTGACAAGCAATTTTAAAAATATGATCAGAATTCTTCTGGCCCTGGAGAAATGAATAGCATTTCTTGCTTCCAACACTTGACTCCATAATCTTTTCAGAGGCAGCACAGGACTTGCTCTGAAGGAGGTGTTTCAAAACCGAGGCAGCTCCCGCCCCTTGCAGTCCATCCATTTTCTCATCCTCGTGCAGGAAGACTTGTTGAGGTCAGTGCCTTCATCCTTTTGGATGTTTGGTGGTTTGCCTTTTCAAGACTTTTCTATTTCAAGTCTTTTCTGTTCCTCCTTTTCTTTCTCTCACGTCTTTTTCTCTAACCTGCTTCCAGTCTGTCCCAGGAGTTCCATGTCAATTTTCATCCCAGCTGCACTTGCTTGTCCTCTTATTACTACCTTTGGCAGAATACTCCACTACGGTCAAACTGTCATTGGTCTCCACTGCCATAAACATGACTGACTTTAGAAAGCAAGGGTGCTCTGATATAAAGAGAGAAATTAAAAGATGGCTTTCCATTGCCACAGTGAAAGGTACAATTAGTGACAGGGACAGTCATAATGATGGCAAAGGCACCAACCTGAGCACCGTACTGGTTCTTGGAGAAATCAATCAATGTGCACATATCACATTCACGCACTCACACACACATGCCATATGACTATACTGTTTGTCTTTTTCCTAACTGAACAAAGAAAAGGCAACAATACCTTTCAAAGGGTTTGTTCTTTCTGAGTAAAATTTTGTAAGACTGCGATCAAGGAAGGTTTGTATATGAGAGACAAAGACCAAAAAAAAATCACTTGCTCCGAGAATTTGCTAAACGATTTCATATCACTGAATTTCACCCATTAACACGTGTATTTAGATCCTAACAATGACTGACAGACATTTGGAAAGCAAAAGTAAAAGTTGACCTGCAGACAGTTCAAATTTGCCATATGCTTGCTGTCACTGTTAACAGTTTGTGGACCATCCTAATTTATTCTTCAGCTGACTAAGCCAATGTATTTTAAAGAAAATGAATACCTGTTCCTTTTTCAAACATGACATTTTATTCTTCCTTATTACTCATAAGTATGGACAGCAAAATAAATGATTAACAGCCAATCTCAGGTAGTTTTAGGGGGAAAGAATGGGTTTTCCCCAGGACCTATCACAAATGTTTTCCATTTAAATGATTGCCTCACTGAGGAAATTCTCAAACAATATTCATCAGTTACAATTTCAGAAACAAACATTATTTCCTTGAACATAACCTAACAGAATTTTTAAAGGGAATTTATTAGTGCTCAGAAATCACCACAATTTAAAGTGTATGTGTGTGTGTGTGTGTGTCTGTGTGTGTGTGTAAACATAAGGCTAAAAATACTTTTTTAATCTCTCTAATTTTTTACTTTAAAAAAATTCATTATTCTCTTTTGTCAAGTGTGTTTAAGTAATCACATATCCCGTTAACTGGTGGCCTTGTCCTTTTCTTTCTTAAAACTTCATTTCTTGGGCAATTTTATGGATGGAAGGAATTTTTGATGGAAGGGAAAAGAGGAAGAAGTTAGTGTTTGTTTTAAATTTTGACACAATACAAACCTACTCACCCTTTTATCTTCATGTATTTAAGGATAGGTCTTCAACTTTTCCAGTTTCAATCAGATAGCTCAAATGGTCAAGCTTATTTATAGTAAAAAATGTCATTAAAACCCGAGTAAATAAAATAATTAAGATATTTGCTAATTAATTTTTAAATATTCTAGATTATGAGCAAGGGCTATGGGTTGTGTTATACAATCTTTGTCCCTCATACTTTAACTTAGTGCTTGGCCTGTGGTGGGACTCCATAAATGAATTTTAATTGGCCAGTTAGTAAGTCACTAATATTTATAAGTTATAATGTGTATTCTGCTTTTAAGAGTGCCATATTTATGTCAAAATGGAAAACAAACCAAACATCTAAGACATTTATGACCATTAATTATTTTAGAATAAAATATTTTATTGCTTCCATTTTAGCAAACTTTACTTTTCTTCAAATATCTCTTCTGAGGACTTTTAAGACATGAATCATGATAATAATAAAAAATTTGCAGTAGGTCCTAGAAATTCAACCTAAAAATAGAATTAAAATGGTTTCGTTGCAGGCATGTGCTCATTTTCATACTGATGTACAAAGCCCTTGGGGAATATTCGAAAGATGATCTACAACTCGCCCAACACCATCTCACTGGTTTTTCACAGCAGGTCCTCGTTGTCCTTTAAATTCTCAGACAGAGGAGGATGGGACGACGCACTGCTTCAGCTGAAGCCCCCACAAGACTCTCCGCTCATCTGCAGAAGCGAAGGCCTGGGCAGCTGGCACCCTTCCACAGGGAGCTACAAACACCACTTCGCCACATTGCAAGTTTCCCCAGGCAGCAGATGTCTTGTAGCTGCCGTTCAGGTCTGCAACTCTACCAAGCCACCTGTACAACATATTTAATGTACCGACAATGATTTTGTTGCTACTTAGAAAAGATTTTTTTTAATTTAATTTTTCTCTAAACTCCTGTATGGCCAGTGGGATTATTAGATAAAATCAGGCCTCATGTTGCGAAACTTTGTATTCAAATATGGGAAAAAAAAAAATCAAATCAAACCCTCCACATTTTTCCCTTTCACACAACTTCCCCCAAATGATTCAGAAAAATGCATTCACCTTCTATATTATCATAACTAAATTTTGTTCCTTAAAAAAGAATTGATGTTTCCAACAAGTAGTTTTGCCGAAGCACTGCACAGAAAAGTTAAACAACTAACTGTTAAATTGCTCACCCTTTTGTGTTACTCTGACACACCAAACTTTAACGTGCCTCTACCAAAACTTTAAACTGTGAGTGCAATCCTCTTAGAACATTATAAGGAAAACATTCTGACTTTTTCGGCTGCTAAAGTGATACTTACAGTACCATTGTGTCTGTTTGGTTTAAAAATGAGGTTGATAATGATAATGTTTTTCCATAAGATGATCTTCTACTTTTTAATGATACCCGTTGTTTCCCCTACATAAATGACTAAATCCTTACAGAATCTCTGTCTTGATTAGCACTCCTGCTAGTAAAATTTCACATACTAAATCAGCACCAGCTGTAGCAAGAAAGAAAGAAAAAGGCAAGTGTAAATGTTCCATATGCCCCACCAAATTGGCATCTGTGTCAGTAACCCTTTTTTTCAAAACTATTGTATACATACATTCTCTTAAGTGTTTTGTTCACAGAATACTGCTAACAAAATTCTCTCTGTTGGCATATCAAGGAAAGAGCCTGTCCTTGGTACCATTCAACTGCACAAATACAATTGCTTCTTCTCCTCTTGTGGTCACAGACATACCTGAAGGTTCTATTTATGTAAGTTGCTTCAAATTAGTGAACCTTTATTTTGACATCTGTTCTTTGTAATGTGACACTGCAGTGTTCTTACAAAGCTGCTTTACAGCAGGAGTTTAATTGGTAGCAACATCAAACAATGTCAGAGAGACAAGAGAATTTATTTTGGTCACCTAGAAGGTATCTCAGAGACCAGGCTCAAAACAAATAACCTGGAATGTGATGGTGGTGGTGGTGGTGGTGGTAGAAAGTATTTGTGATCACTGTCATCTTGTCACCTGTATTTTCTTCAAATGATGAAGTGCCTCTCTACAGATAAAGATTTATTGATACAGATATATCAGAAATAGTCCCAAAGATATAAATGCTATGTTATGGTAGTTTAGGTGATTTTCAACAGTTTCCCCATTGAGACCTTATGAATTGTTGGAAATCTAGTAGAGATTGTTCTCCAGGAACATATTCAAACTATCACTATGAATCCTAAAATATCCATGGGAAAGCTACAGAGAAGAACATCCTAATTAAATGATCTACCTACAAGGATCTACATACAGGCTATGTCCCAGAGATGCCTGCCTCATAGGTTAAAGAAAATTATTTTCTCCTCTCATCAGAACATGATTATCTTGGCCAAGGCCAGTGCACATGGAAAAAGATAACTGGCCGCACCTTTCTTGGTGGTGCCCATCCATTCCTGCTCATGCCCTCTCGCAAGTGTTTACAACACTGTGTTGCTCTTATTTGCTTACATTTCTACCATTCTTCATTGGACTCTAAGCTCCTTGAGAGTTGGGATAGTAGGCCTTTATCTATTCCAAGACAGATTTCAGTAGATACTCAATAAAATGTTTACCCAAGTCAAAATTGTTAAAAAAAAATGCAGAAAGTTTGTGTTATAAGCTAAATGAAGTGATTAGTGAACAACTTACCAACTGGGTTCAAAAGACCAAATAAATGAGGACAAGGGGAAATGGATGAAAATTTCCTTTGCTACCCTTAAGTTTTTCTGCTATATAAATACCCTTTCGTGGTGGGACGCGGTGGCTCATGCCTGTAATCCCAGCACTTTGGGAGGCCGAGGCAGGCAGATCACGAGGTCAGGAGATTGAGACCATCCTGGCTAACACGGTGAAACCCCATCTCTAGCGAAAATACAAAAAATTAGCCAGGCGTGGTGGCGGGTGCCTGTAGTCCCAGCTTCTCGGGAGGCTGAGGCAGGAGAATCGCTTGAACCCGGAAGATGGAGGTTGCAGTGAGCCGAGATCACGCCACTGCACTCCAGCCTGGGCAGCAGAGTGAGGCTCCGTCTCTAAATAAATAAATAAATAAATGCCCTTTCAACAGATGTAATCCTATGGCTATTGAGATTTAGTGAAAGTTACACTTGATAACTCTTTCCTATTTAAGGATCAAAATCAGAAGACATTTTGGTTATAGGTTAAAAATCTCTTGGATCTGAAGAGGCAGTTTACCTAAATTCATAGTAAATGGTTTAGAGAAGAGCATGTAGGGAAAATCCACAATTATAGAATATCTTGCAAACTGCTTTTTAAAAATATGAACATTCTTTTAATTAAAAACATGTAGCTTCCTTTATGAGGCAATAGCCCCTCTCCCAAGTATTGTGAATAGTCAAATCTGCTAACCTCCTCTCAGGGAAGCTGTGATAGGAATTCCTGCACGGGGAAGTTTGGAGGAGACGATCCGTTGTTTATATACATGAAATTCAACTATGCTTACCGACTCTATACTGATCTCACAGCTGTTAAAATAATTATAATGGGGGAGAGATGAAAAAGGTTGGTTAATGGGTCCAAATATACAGTTCAATTGAAGAAATAAGCTCTAATGTTTCATATTAGAATAAGGGATGATTATAGTTAACCACAATGTATTGTATATTTCAGAATAGCTAGAAAAGAGGGCATGAAATGTTCCCAACAAATAGAAATGATAAGTACCTGAGGTGGTGGATATTCCAGATACCCTGACTTGATCATTACATATTCTGTGCATGCAACAAAATATCACATGTACCCCATAAATGTGTCCAAATATTACATATCAATACAAAAAGTTATAACAACTTATTCTTAAAACATTTGGATACATTATATTTGATGGTAGCGGTGGTGAAATGTGTATTTACACTCATCTAGATGTTCCCTAAGTAAATACATTCTTTTTATCCGTATTCCCAAGGATAAGCACAGTAAATACATACACAGAGAGTACGTATTTCAAAATGACTATTAAATACATGAAAATTTTATTTTGAACAACTGATTCTTTACTTGTTTGCCTGCTTATTTTTCAGTCCCTACTCCCAGGTCTGTAATTAGCATGCTTATTTTAATACAGTTGTATGGATGATAAATTACACACTGATATGGGATTTCCCCAAATGACAGACTATAAAAATGAACATGGGGAATCAATCAATCAGGAAGTCCTTTGTTTACAGTCCTACTATACTTCCTAGTTTAAAGTCATCAACCGAAAAGAAGGGGGGCAATGGCTGGACCAGCCAGGATGGTGTTACAAACTAGCATTCTGGTTGGTCTTGACCTGTGCCATGCTGATGATTACTTATTTTGAACATCAACTTTGGTTTCTGTTCTAAGGCAATTTGTGATCCTGATGAGAAGACACCATGTAATTATAATTTTAAAATAATTAGACAATAGAGAGTATATGAAAGACATGGGATTTTATACAATGGCTACAAGGCATTTGCAGAAAGTGGTCATATTTAGGAGGCAAATTTCAGGAAGAGGTAACCCATGGGATTTTCATTTGGAGCACTGGCCTTTGTGTTCTGAGGTGATTCCCAGTGTTAGTTTGGATTAATACAATCTGTGTATCGGGACAGGTGGCACCAGCCATCATTGCCTTTTCTACTTCCATAGGCTTTGTTCACCCAAAGCCACCTCATTCTCTAGAGATGCACGCCAGGGTAGTTTGCGTGTGGTGGTTGCTTCTCAAAAGGCCACAGCTAGGTCACACATTATTTAAAGCGCTACTTTATTTAAGACAACTTTCAAGTGTTTCTTCCCCCTTTGCTATCTATGATTGCCCCATTTCAGTTTGCCATAGAGCAGCTGTTTCGATATCCAGCATTTATGCGTTCTCCACATGCATCCAGCCCAGAGGGATTGTTAAGCAGATCATTGTTTTAATTCTGGCTACATTCCAGGTCCCCATTATTAGTGATCCTATCTTAACATTTACTGTTCAGTTTGGCTCACAGGTGATGTTGATTAAATTGGATATGCCATCTGGGGTGGGTTTTCATCTTGTAGGCACACTCCAAGCTGAGCACACCTACGGCTTCATTTTGGTCTGAAGTTTCATGCCACATTGGATGGCATTCTGGACAAGATTTTTCACCACCTGGGCATGATTCTTGGCTAATTCATTTCGTAGTTGTGTTGAAATTAAGCAATTCACTTCACTATTAGGGTCTTGGTTTCCTAACAAATAAACCAAATAATAATCATTCATTCATTCCTTCACTTAGTTCCTTGTTCATTTTTTAACCATTTATTGGCCAGCCACTTTGTGTCTGATACTCTACGAGCATGCAGAAATCAGAGACAAACAGAGAGTCCAAGCAGAGGCGGTAGGACACACAGACAGAAAGGCAAGAACACCACATGTACTGTTCACAGAGCAGGCGCTCTCTACCAACAGATGGGAGCGAAGAGCTCTGGAGCCTGCAGGACATGATCACTGAACTGGATCTTAAAGATCGAGAGCTCCGAACTCTGCTTTCATGCATCTCATCAATTAAAATATCCATGTGAGGGTAACACATAACAATTTTATCCTATTATTGGGGGAAATAAATCAAACATATATGAATTACTTATTTTCTTATTATTTCATTATTTAAATACACAAAGCAGACTTGAATACGTGTGCTTCATACCACATGGGGTTGTTCTGAGAATCAAATGGCATGATGTGTGAACAAACACCTTCTAAAGTGCTACAGAAGGCTCTTTTGAGCGTGTGGGTGATGCTGCCTGCCCTGCCTGTCCCACTAAGCTGTCACAAGGACTGAATTAGAAAAGGAATGTGAAAAAATGTTGGAAATGTAAAGCACTGATAATAATAAGAGCAGTAACAACTAACACTTACCTAGCTCTTACGATGCGCTAGACATGGTTCTAAGTGTTTTACTTGTATTAGCTTATTTAATCCTCATGACAACAAATACGGTATGGCTTAGAGGTGAGCCATATGAAAGTGTTAATATTTGGTCATTTCTGACCTGCCAAAATGACAGTTTCATATGGTTCAATCTGTTATTACTTTCCTATTTTACAGATGAAGAAATGAGATGCAAAGAGTTAAGCTATTTACCCAGAGTCACAGAGTTAGTAAAAGCATCTTGTTTTTCCCATTATTTATGGACATTCTGAATCTGTTGGTGTTCCTGGGTTCCAAGAATAAAAATCCAAAATGTCTAGCTTTAAAAAGAAAAATAGAAAGTACATGGAGTTTCTGGTAGAGTCAAAGGAAAGCTGATAAACAGAACATAGCCATCCCTCTGTATACTCAGGGGATTGGTTCCAGGACCCCCATGTATACTCAAATCCATGCATACTCAAGTCCTGCTGTGGCCCTGTGGAACCATGTATGCCAAAATTCAGCCCTCGGTATAGAAATATATATTATATTTCTCACCCCTCCATCTGTGTTTGGTTGAAAAAAATCCGTGTATAAATGGACCCACGCAGTTCAGACCCATGTTGTTCAAAGGCCAACTGCATTTCCAGAATCCCACTGTTTCTCATCACTTCAAGGTCTGCCACTCTGTTCCAAGCCACTGTCATCCCTCACCTGGATGAATGTGGGAGCTTCCTAACTGGTCCCTCCACTTCTGCCCCAGCCCTTCTTCGGGCTATTTTCAACCTAATGGAGATAGATCGTGTTTAAAAGTTGGTCAAGTAATGTCATGGTTCCACTGAAACCTATCAGCGGCTCTCATCTCTTGCAGAGGTGAAGCTCATATCTTCACTCTGTCCTATGTGGCCCTATGTGATCTGCCCCCAGCCCCAGACCTCTCTGACCTTGCTGCCTGCTAGCATTCCTCCTTCCCTCTGTTCCACTCACACATGCCTGGTGCACCTCAGACCTCTGCGTTTCCAGAGCTTTCCCCAGATCTCTGTGTGGCTCACTCCTACAACCCCTTCTGGTCTTTTCTCACACATCACCTTCTCAGAGAGGCCTTCACTGATGTCTACTTAAAATGTCAATCCTAACCCAACAATGAACTTATCTTCCTGCCTTCCTTTATTTTTTCTCCTTTGCACTTACGATTGTCTCATAGACTTTATGCTTGCTGATTTGTATTTATAATGGGCTGTCTCCAGTAGAATATTAGGACAAGGGTATTTTACTATTTTGCCAAGTACTGGGCATAAATAAATACTTGTTGAATAAGTGAATGACAAGGCCTTGGAAAAGTTAAAATGCAAATAAACAGAACAAAACAAAACTAGGCTTCCGGAGATGTAAGAAGCTGTAATTATTCCCTGTGTAATTGTGTACAAAAGTTCAGTTCTTAGTAGAAATTCATGGATGTAGCTTCAGTCCCATGTCTACCCACTGGCCAGAATAGAGCAGGGCCCACTGAACCACTAAAATATGGGAAGCAGCTGGCATTATTATGTCTATTACCAGAAGAAGGGGAAACAGAATCCAGGCAGGTAAAAATCTATAGCTGTGCTACCCACTACACACACTGACCTTCTTGATTGGGTTCTCTACTTTTTACTGCATTTTCTTGTCATTTGATACATCATCTAGTATTCTCCAGAAATAGGAAACTTCCACGAAAATTTGGATATAAAACCAGACTTCCCAATGCAGACCATGATTACTTCCATTTCCTTTTTCTTCTCTTTTCTTTTTTCAGATGGAGTCTCGCTCTGTTGCCCAGGCTGGAGTGCAGTGGCGAGAGCTCGGCTCACTGCAACCTCCACCTCCCGGGTTCAAGCAATTCTCCTCCCTCAGCCTCCTGAGTAGCTGGGACTACAGGTGCGCACCACCACGCCCAACTAATTTTTGTATTTTTAATAGAGATGGGGTTTCACTATATTGGTCAGGCTGGTCTTGAACTCCTGATCTCGTGATCTGCCTGCCTCAGCCTCCCAAAGTGCTGGGATTACAGGCGTGAGCCACCACACCTGGCCGATTGCCTCCAATTTCCTTAGGTTGATTGTTTTCCCATAAAGGTAAACTTCAATATGTATATTAGAAGAATCTATGCATCTTCTATAGATTTTTGAATTCTTATATTAGGATTTTATTTTAAAGAAAATAGAGGAATTATTAGCTTCTAATGTTTCTTTTATTCTTCTCAGAATGAAATAATTATACTGCTTTTGCTGATAAGAAGGTAATTTAAAAAAATTGAACAATGCAGAAGTATATAATGTTCAGCTGCCTCAACCAGGCCACTCTCCTTGTTTCCATTGTATCCTACAAATGTAATCTCTTTTTAACATTAGGAATATGTACTTCCAGCATTTACTATTTATGATATTTTTATCATAAAAGGCTTTTATAAATACACTAGATAGAATAATAATATGCACTTCTCTATGAGCTGCACATTAGACAAATTAATACTGTGCAAACTGTTCTACAACCTGCATTCTTTATTTTACATTGTATCAAGAATAGCTTTTCATGCCACATTGGTCTGCCTTATCTAATTCAAAGACTGCATAGTCTTCCATTATATGAATATATTATAACTTATTCTATCAGTCCTTTAATGATGGATATTGGTACTAAAAACAAGGCTGTAGTTGATATCCTTATATGTAAACATCCACTTGTATTTTCAGGATAAAGTCCAAAAAGTACAGTTACTGAGTCAAAGTGTAGATATATTTTACATTTTGGGGCACATAACTAGATTGTACTACAGAAAATTTATAGCAATGTGCAGCCCCATCAACAGTCTATGACAATGCTCACTTACTAAAACCTACCATCATCTTTGGCATTCTAATAGAAGGCACAGAATCTGTTAGCATGTTCGTGAACTCTAAACTCTATACAGCAGATATTATACAATGCCATCTTCAATGATGATTGGAGATGAGTCCAACAAATTAGTGTAAGTCTGACCTAAATGAACACAGCTCCAAAAATAGCAACCAACTGCTGCACAATAGAACGGTACTTATTGGATCAAGGGTATGGCATTAGATGGGTTTCACCATTTTCAACAGGACTGGACCCTAACCAAGGTAGATGCTGTGTTTAATATTCTGAAACGCAGGGTTAGCCAGCGATGGGCAACGATGTGATACACCAGCCTTTACTCCCCACTCTCTGGCCCCTGGCAGACAAAGAGAATTCCAATGAACTCAGTCACCACCTCTGAGTCCTTCACAACACAGTGCCCTCAGCAGCCACTGCAAACTCATTGGGTAGGTACATCAGGCACAACCTGAGATACACAGTGATTTTCCTAGACAAATGAAATTCAGAAGATATAGAGTTTTCAGCAGGGTATAATTTAGGGGAAAGGGGAAAGTATAGTTGGCATCTGATCAGGACCTTTAAATCAATTTTCCCAGCATTTGTTAGTATTGAAGATGGAAACAGGTTGAAGTCTGAAGTCCTGTTGTGATTTGTGGGTGTGCCTAGTGGAAAATATTAACTAATAGTCAATTTAGAAAGATTCTGACCAGAATCTTGCTGTGGGAGACAAAAGTGATCCAATGATAGCAACTACATTAGACTTCTTAAGATGATTAGGCAAATGGAAATTCTGTATTTTTGAATAGTATTTCTTAAACAGTATGTATATTTCAATAGACAAAACTTAGGTTGCTGTCAAAAATTCTTAAAATTTTTTTCTTAGTATTATGTTTGTAAAGACAATTAATGTTATCTGCTGTAACAAACAATCCCCAAATTTCAGTGGATTCACAAATTTTTTGCTTCCCCCAAAATCAGAGAGTTTTTCTGAATTCTTCTTTCAGGTGATAACTATAAAACTCAGGCTCTTCGTGTCATACGATTTCAATACATGGCCTCCATTGTTGCTATTGAAGGAGAAGAAAGATTACGAAAAATCACACAGTTTTATAGCCAGTCCTAGAACTGTTGTACATCATTTCCATCCACTTCCAATTGGCCAGGACTTAATCACATGGCCCATCCTGAAGGAGCCTGGAAAATGGAGTCTCCCTGTGTGCCCCAGAAGAGGAAATGGGATTGGTGAGCATCCAGACAACCAGTCTTCGAGTACACAGCCAGGCTTGGGAATTTTATTATTCTTTGTAAATCTGGTAGCAATAGTCACTTCTTTAAAAATTTGGAGGGAAAACTACTTTGTTATATTTCAATGGGTTCTCTATACCATATAATTCTTCATTCTTTCGATATAATCATAAGTACAACCTGAATTCATAGTTTGATATTGCAAAACACATATATTTTCTTCAACCTCATTTCCTGACATACAACTCCTAAAATCCTTAGAATCTCCAAAGTATGTTATTGAGTTTACTGGGGCTGGCTGCCTCCAGGTAGCTTCAGGATGGGGCTCGTCACAGGAAAGACCAAGGCAAGATTAGAGGATTGGAGCTTTCAGCCCCACTCCCCCTCAACCTTTGGGGAGTGAAGAGGGCCGAAGGTTAAGTTGATCCCCAATGGCCAATGGACATTCGTTTAATCCATCATGCCTAGGTAATGAAGCCACCATAACAACTCAAAACTAAAGGGTTGAGAAACCTTCCAGATAGCTGAACACATGAAGGTTCCTGGAGATTGGTGTCCCTGGACAAGGCATGGACGCTGCACACCCCTAACCCCATACTTTACCTTATGCCTGTCTTTATCTGTGTTATTTATAATATCCTTTCTTATAAACCAGTGAATGAAGTAAAGTGTTTCCTGAGTCCTGTGAGCCACTCTAGCAAATTAATTGAATCCAAGGAGGGGGTTGTAGGAACCCCAATTTATAGCCAGTGGCTCTGAAGCACAGGTAAAATAACCTGGGGCTTGCAGTTGGCATCGGAAGTGGCCGCAGTCTTGTGGGAGCACCCTATGGGATCTGTCACTAACTTCAGGTCGACAGTGCTGGGATTGAATTGAATTAGAGGACACCTGGCTGATGTCCCCTGTAGAACTGATGGCTTGCTTAGTGTAGAGGGGTGAGGGGGAACCCTACACACATTTGGTCACAGAAGTCGTCTGTGTTGATTGTTGTGGTGTGACAGCAGAGAAGAAACAGTCTACTTTTTTCCACTCAGACACAGACACTCAGCTCTGAAAGCTGAATGTGATCTCAAGGGACTCCCTGGTTAAATCCACCTCTGAAGGCAGGTAGTAGACTCTTCAGTGACTCCCAACCCCTTTTAACCACCAAGAATTCCTTTAATTATTTTTTCTTCAAAGACCCTATGTTTAGAAATAATTTGTCGACTAACCCATATTTATAGAGCAACAAGCATTCATTTTTCCCATATGTTGTTAATCATAAACATAAAAAATTTCAAATCAGAACTCTGATCAGAATGTGGAGATGATTCTTACACTGAGTTGATCTAAAGCTGGCCAGAAGCAGAGATTCAGAGCTCCAGTGAGCCTGTGGGTTTATGTCAGTGTTATAAACTGAATTGTACCCTACAAAACGTGTATATTGAAGCTCTAACTCCCAATGTCTCTGTATTTGGAGATAGGTCCTGAATGGGGGTAATTAAGGTTAAGTGAGGTCATTTGGGTAGGACCCTAATCCAATGGGACCACTGTCCTTATAAGAGAGGAAGAGACACACCAGAGATATTCCCTGTGCTCACACGAGACAAGGCCATGTAACAGCACAGCGAGAATGTGCTGTCTTCAAACCAGGAGTGCTTAGACCTCCTGCCTCCAGACTGTGAGGAAATAGATTTCTGCTGATTAAGTCACCCAGTCCAAGATATTTTATTATGGCAGCCATAGATGACTAATACCCTCAGTTAAAGGTAAAATTTCATTCGTAGATCTTTAAAACATGAAAATAGACAAATGTTCACATTGTCTTAGTAAATCCAATTAGGAACAACTGTATTATCATCTTTTTGCAAAAGAGCTTCATTTATGAAGGGTAATATTATTTGTTTGGGATTTTTTTAATTGAGATGGGGTCTCACTGTGTCAGGCTGGAGTGCAGTGACTCAATCACAGCTCACTGCAGCCTCAACTACCTGGGCTCAGATGATCCTCCCCCCTTAGCCTACCTAGTAGCTGGAACTACAGGCGTGCATCACCACACTGGCTAATATTTGTATTTTTTTGTAGAGATGGGGTCTCACCACATTGCCCAGGCTGGTCTGAAACTCCTAGGCTCAAGGAATCCACCTGCCTCAGCCTCCCAAAGTGCTGGGATTTCAGGTGTGAGTCACCATGGGAAACATCAAGGGAAATATCAGCTTCATCTCATTTCCAACAGGTGAGGTTTTGTACATCAAGTGCTATGTATCAAAAAGCCCTGGCTGAAGAAAGAATTTGCTTCATAAACAAAATTCTATATGATTTGACATGTGTTTGCTTTTTACTATAATGTCTCACCTACTGGAGGTTCAAGTTCTATCGTCAATATTCTTTTAGGCAATTTTTGCATATAATCATACATGTACACTAAATGCTGTTGAAACTCTCAACCCCAGTTATTATTTTTAGATTAGTGCAGAGGATGGGATAAAGGAATCATGACATTGAATAAAACTTATTCAGATCTGCCACCAACACATCATTTCCCCATCCCTCTTCAAGGCAAGAATCAGTACTTGTAAGTGCAGGAAAACTTATTGAGGCAAAATGCCGGGGTCATTTTTAAAATGCTCAGAAACTTATTTTGCAAAGAGTCACTGCCCATGGGTGTTTGTCATTGCACTGGCTCCCCCACCTTCATGTATGACTTTCACACACACACATCATGATTCTGCTTCTCTATGACCAGTACAGACTTAAAGAACGTGAAGACTGTTCGAAAGCAGGATTTAGCATCCCCATTTTAATAATAAATACAAACACACACTTACCCAGTACGTTTTACGCCTGCCTGCAACAAAAACAGCTGAACAGATTGTGATGAAATTCAGAGACTGACAGTCTGACAAAAAAATCCCTTTTTGTCTAAAATCTGGCTTCCATAGGTTTGTGCAAATCTAAATATTTGATTTTGCACTGGAAAAGGAGCCAGTCTTATGTACAATTTATAAAATAAATGTGTAGATACATGTTTTAAAATCTCCAAATTTTGTCAACACATACTGTCCAACTTTAAAGACTTTTCTCCCCCATTTTTTTTCCTATGACTTGGGTGTATTTTCCCCCTGCTTTTTAAGGCTTTAACTATATTTATCTAATAAGAACTCTTTTGCAAACCAGTGTTTCAATAACGATTTAACAGTAGTTTCAGTGTCAAATTGCCCTTTCCTCAGCAGGGAGTTTTAAGCCTTGCTGTATTATACTTCCAAGACACTCAGGAGCTGGAGTTGGGAGATATAATATTTTCTTTGAAGTTTGCCTTCACAACACACTGGGATGCAAACAAGCTTCAGTTACTCAGCAGTCAAACAATTCCATTACACAGCGACCAGGGCTAAATATTGTACCCAATTTTCTAATTATATCTTTGTGATATTGACTACATGAGGTTAGGTGAAAACAGACTGGAATCACTATAAAATGCCTTGTCTAAACAGGACATCTGGACTTTGAAATATTTCGCTTGTTGGCTTCAAATCCCCGTTTGGCAAGTCATAATAACAATAAAAATAAAAATAATTTAATTGATGAAAAAATTTATGGCATAAATTCTTCACATATATGTGAAGAATAAATACCTAATAAGGTATTTATTAGGCCAGAGATATATATGACCCACTATATATGCATGTGAAGTTCTAGGTTAAGCAAATACATTTTACTGTTCTACACATTATTACACTGCCTTTATGGTTTATACATCATAGCAATTCAGCTGCCTCAATACTATTTCTTTCAGGGATTTTTTAAACGTTTCAGATCCTGGAAGTGGGACTTTCTCCTTTTGTAAGTTTTCTAAAGTTTATGCATGATGCAATCATTAATTTATAGCGGCATCTAGAGTGATCTGTATTTCAGAAAAGAAAATTCAGGGGTTTCAGAAAGTTATCTAGGGTCTCACAGATAACTAGTGCTATCGTGGAGAAGCGGGAGAGAGGGCCTGACTCATTAAAAGTTGCCACTGGCACCATTTCCTTAAGGACAGCCTTAGCTCAGAGCACACCAGACCACCTCCCTGCCTTCAATGAGCTGATACTTAAAAGCAACAATAGATGAGAAAAGGGGATGAGAAAGAATACATACTAAAAATTATTACCTGGCAGTCATCTCGGGGAACTGGGACTCAAGGATTTTTATTCTCTTCTTTTTGCGCATTTATATTTTTCTAATGTTAAATGACATTTAGGGGAGACCATTGTTTTGAACGGAGCTCCTGCACTAGGTCCTAGCAGACCAGAGCAAACCAGAATAGAGTCACTCATGCTAGGTGCCACACAATCAAACTGAAATTTTAAAGGGGCCAGTTTAAAACACACACACACTCACACAAGCAAAAAAACAGCAGCTTCACAGCAACCAATCAGAATGAACCTAATTTACCTGAGCCAGCATGATAAGAACATGCCCTCTGTTTCAGCACTAAGGAAAGTAACTTTGAAATGACCAACCCATTTCTGGTTCTGTGTCTGCTTTCTTCAGCCCTTTTCTGTGTATAAAGCCAACTTCCTCTGCTTGGGGCGCCTTTTCTAAATATTTAGATGGAATGCGGCTGGATTAATGAATGACTAATGAAAGCCAATTTGATCTCTAAATTTGTTATAATTTTGTCTTTTGACACTAAAATTATAAAAATGAGCAGGTATGAATTGTGTCATCAAAAAAGCACAAATAACTAAGTCAGGATGAAGAAATTTCATATGCTTTGGGGAAAATCATAAGCATTGTCGTGTCCTGTATCTCTTGTATCTAGTAACTTTTGACATAGACCAACTTGTCCTCCTCTGCAATCTCCTACAAAGAAAAAGTCAGCTATGTGTCGTTAAACACCTCCTGAGGATAAAAAAGGTGAATGCTCAAAGGAAGTCAACCACGCGTTAGTGTTTATTCAGAAAAGTCTATAACTATAAAAATAAATATTACTCAAGCCATATTTAGAAGAATTACAAAGATGCACAGAAAGTCTCCAAGAAGTTGCACAAATTAAGTCATTGACCCGCATTGAGTTGAACACCAAACAAGGTGCCCCTTCTTCTAAAGTAATGAGTATTCTTCAAACGGCAAGGGAGCACAGGCTGCTGTTTGATGCTGATGACACTGAAAATTTAGGAGAACAGAAATCCCATCATTTTTCATTTGTATGCAAATTTGTCTGTTCCAGAAATTAACCCCTGGACCCCATGTCAGTTTTCATCTCTAGGAATTTTCTTTGCCTGCACCACACGGTGTAGTCTTGTCACTATCCTAAGGTCACTAGGCTTCCCCAGTTTAAAAATAACAACTAGCACCACCAAAGTCATAATGGTGCTTTGTTTATCCTCATTACTGGAGGCTAAAGAGGAGAGGCCTGTTGTAAAATGCGCATCTTCAATGGCCGGCCCTGCGTGCTAGTGGCATTGAAATGCAAACTACATCCTACTTTGGCCAGGCGGCATTCATGGACCACTTCTCCTAGTGTTAAGGTAAACCTGGGACAATAGATCAATCTGATTACCCTCCTTTTCAGCCAGGTCTTCAACGGGTAAAAAGTTTCTTTGTTACTTCCCACCTTAGACAAATGTCATCATCTACATGTGAAGGGGAGAGAGGTGATTGAGGTTTTTAATTGATGTGGACTTAATTATGCTAATTTAGACAGCTGCAATGCATTTCAGGATGGCTGCATAATAGGGTGAGCAAATACAGGTGCCCTTCTCCGTAGGGGCTTAATTTTTAACCTAGGTAGGTTTAAAAGGGAAAGGGAATTCAAAAGTGTAGACAAGTTAAGATTTGTAAAGGGAAGTTCACCCGCCCTCCGAAATATTTAGCAGGCTTTACATGCACCTAAGACAGAGCCGGTTAAAAGCCTCAGATTGGTCTCTAATTAGAATAGACCATTTTAAATGATGGGTTTATCAAGAGTTGATTCGAGATAACACTAAACTAGAATTTTGGAATTAAAAATGACCTTTACTTCCATCTCTGGAAAAAAAAATCACACAATGGAAATGGTGATTTAAAAAAAAAAAGTAGCAAGAATGTTTTAAAATATTTTCTTAAAAAAGAAGGGGATTTTGACTTTTGAACTTTAACGACAAGGTGAGTTTCCCTCACCATGTACAGGACATGACTTTCATCCCCCTGCTAGCAACGTGGAGACATGATACTCAGTGTCATCAGTGGGAAAAGGGTATTTGCTTTGTTTTTTTTTTTTTTTAATTGCTGCCTAATACCAGTTTTTTGATGAGTATTGCCCACACCCTATTTCAGTTGTTCTGGTCTTTTTCGTTTTGTTTTTTTGAGACGGAGTCTCGCTCTGTCGCCCAGGCTGGAGTTCAGTGGCGCGCGGTCTCTGCTCACTGCAAGCTCCGCCTCCCGGGTCCACGCTATTCTCCTGCCTCAGCCTCCCGAGTAGCTGGGACCACAGGCGCACGCCACCATGCCCGGCTAATTTTTTGTATCTTTAGTAGAGACGGAGTTTCACCGTGTTAGCCAGGATGGTCTCGATCTCCTGACCTCGTGATTCACCCGCCTCGGCCTCCCAAAGTGCTGTTCTGGTCTTAAACAAGATGTGACACAGAGTCCTATGCACCCCTCAGAGGCTCAAGAAACCCTGGCTGGTTAATATGCTGCTCTCAAAAGAGGCGGGGTCTGACAGGGCAATACTGGACAGGCCAGTATGCAATGCTGTGAGTGAAGAGGAAGAAATCTGAAGGGCTTTTATGACTTTTTTTTGTGGCTTGCTGAGGTAGGGAGGTCTGAAAAGGCTGCACCTCTTCTGTTCCCTTTTGCCTCTGGGTGACACTTTCTTCAAGGCCCGACTTGTCTCCATAGACACAGATTTTCCTCCTAGGAGGCCTATTGCATTTCTAGAGGACAAAGAACTTATAAATGAATCATCTTCCTTTCTCCCAGCCATTCCCTTCTCACCCCTGTCAGGCTTCTCTTCTGTGCATTTTCCTTTGTCCCACACTAATCAGAGATGTAATTAGCTGGCAAAGATAAGAAGAAAGAAGTAGGGCATCTGGCCTCCGCTCCAGCGAGGGTGCAGAGTGACCTTTCCAAGCCCGCCCTAGTTTTTGGTGAAAGCACACAGATTTGGGGTGAATTTTGGCTCTGGTTTTTACTGACTCTTCAGATCTTGGATGAGTTATTTCACTTATCTGACTTAATTGATTTACCAAATGGAATACTTATTCACAGTCCATGCATTTGTTGAAGCTACACTGGAAGTAAGGTTGAAAAGTGCCTAGGACTACGTACATCCAGCACCCAGTAGGCACCAAGGATGCTGTTCCGCTATTTCTTCATCACCCCCAATGCGCTCACTTTCTCTATCCAGCACCTCCGGCCCCTTTCTCTTTGCATTGACCCATAGCTTCTTTATTCATGCTCTTTTGAGATACCATCATTGTATTTTCTCTTCTCTTTAATCTTTTAAAATTTCTTTCCTTCTGCTAATTTATAACTTTTTTTTCTGTTGTTTCTCACAGATTCTTTTACTGTCTTCCTTTCACCTCTTCCAATCTGAGGGCTATAACAGGAGAAGAAAAGGGTGGATGCAGGTAAAATTAAAATAGGAATCATAAAGGAATGAAGAAAAATAAATATTCAAAAACTCTATAGCTAAAATTCTGACATTGTTTTGGTCAAAGGAATTCAAAATAGTGTGTGATGGATATCAATTTATAAAAGCTATTTCTTTCCATCTGTATGCCATGAGTGTAATCTAAGTATGAAACCCAGTCATCAAAAACAATATGGAAATGTTGCAACTTGGATTAGCTGTGGATTTGATCCCAGAAATCATATGATTCTGTTCTTAAAAATCACCTAAAATTGACAAGAATAGTAAGAATTGCAGCAGTCTTTTAATAAATAGTGCTTTGGTCAAATTAATACATAACAATAATAATAATGAGCTTTCTGTTTCTAGCAACACAGCAAGCCAAACTAACACAAACAACTTTCTCCTCTAACTCATGGAAATGCTGGATGAAATATGACAAAAAGAAATGGAATACACAGTTGAGTTTGAAAGACAGAATAAAGTTGCCTGCATCAGAAATAAAGAAAAAGTATGGTTAGAGTAGTGAGCACATGAAAGGACATAGTAAATGTGAGAAATATTAGTTCAAGTAAGCAACAAGGAAATTTGTTTCTGCTCGCTACAAAAGAAGAAAAAAATCAGCAAATATTAAAACTCCCTCAGATGCACCTCATGCACATAGAGAGTACGCATTCATAGTCCTGAGTTACTTTAAAATCTCAAATAAAGAATCTAATGTACAAATAAAGGAAATAAACTTGACAAAAGCAAACCCCAAAACCTATGTTTACGGTCACTGACACAACCTGGTGTGTCCAAGAATCCCACAGAGGAAGAAAAGTTCAAAATAAAAAAAGGCAAGCCACACAAGCAATTTTTCGTAAGGGAAAGTCAGAAGACTCAAGAAACAGGAGGATTAGAATCCTAATAACTTAATGTCATAAAACAGTCTGAGAGACACCATAAAATAAGTATGCTTAGAATGATAAAATAGATAAAAGACAGAATCACCATAAAAATGAAAGAACAGAACATAATGAAAAAAGGAAAGGCAAATTTGAAAAATAGCCAAATAAAACTTGCAGAAGTGAGAAGTATGTTTATTAAAATTAAAATCCTTAATGGACAGGCTAATCAGTAGCTAAAGAACTAACGTGTGAATTGGAAGGTAGATCTAAATAAATTACTTCCAATTAGTACAGAATAAATAAATAAACATATATATAATTTTTTTAAATGCTAAAAACTCGGCATATTGGCTCATATCTGTAATCCCAGCTACTTAAGAGGCTGAGGCAGGAGGATCACTTGTGCCCAGGAATTCGAGACCAGCTTAAGCAACACAGTGAAACACCCATCTCAAATTAAAAAAAAGAAAAATGCTAAGAGACATGAAGGAAAGAATAAGATGGTCAAACATTATCCAATGAGAGTTATACAGACATGAAATAAATGAAAATAAATTCATAACTAGAGACATCATAGTAAACATAAATAATACTAAAGTTAAAAATACACATATATATTAAAAACAACCACAAAGAAAACTCAGATTATCTGAAGAACAAGTTAGACTGAAACAGAATTTTTGTCAGCAAAAACAGAACCAGCAGGAAACAGAATAATATCCTCAAAGTGCTATGAAAAAACAAAAATCTTAGAATTGTATACCCAACTAAATTAAAGATTAAGAATATGATAAAGAGATTTTTGAATAAAGACTGGTAGAGTTTATCGTCTTCAGATTCCTCAGTGAAAGAACCACCAACGGTATACTTCAGTAAGAACACTGAACCAGAAGAAAGGAAAGGTACAAATTACAATGATCAAAGAAATTAGAAAACATTAGAGTAAATACTGAAGTAAAAATAATAATGGCTTAGTACAGAGGGTAAAAAAATGAAAAGTGAAATAATATATTGATAGTGGAAGACTGTAATGATTAGACATTAAAACAAATGAGTCATGTGTGCTTGTTAAAAACCTGTGAGAAACCATTGAAAAGAGAAACAAAATATATAACTTCCATTTAAAAACAAAGAACATGAAAAATAATTAAATAAGACTGGGGGAAAAAACAAAGTAAAACATGGTAAATAGAAATTATGAACCCAATTTAAAATCGTAGAATGTCACATTTTCATTAATTACAGCAAAGATACGTGGAATTAGAACTAATATGTATTGCTCTTGCTGCCACTTGTCACAGCTAAAAAAAAAAGAACTAACACTTATTGAAATCGTATTAGCTTACATTTATATTTCTGTAACCAACTGTAAGGAAGGGTTGGAAATACTAATTTTGGGGATTCCAGTTGGAGAATGTGGGATTCTGAATGTGGGGAACACCTACAGAGAGGGAATTCAGTGGGGCCACAATTCCAAATCTCCACTCTAGACAAATTATGCAGGACCAAGAGGCCAACAATAAAAAGAGACAGTGTGGTACACAAAAAAAGTCCTGGCCTGAATCAGGAAATTTGTGGGTTTGTTCTAGATCTGCCACTAACTAATTTTATAATCTTGATGACTGATTTATGCTCTCTAGTTGTCTATTTCATCATGAATAAAATGGGGGGTTATAGTAAGCAACTGCCAAGGTTTCTTCCACCAACAATAAAAACACAGATTCTTTGACATGGTAACAGAGAAGAGAAAGAGACATGCTAGGACCTCCCTTGTCACACCCTCATCTAGCCTCTGCACCTGGACGATGGGACTTCACTAATTGGCAGGGACATCAATCAGAACAAGGTTTGTTTTCAAAGGTATCTGGGGAAGGCATCATTCATTGACTCTCCAATATCCGTTTTCTTCCTCCTTCCTTCACAAAATGAATACCTGGTTTGAGGTTGGGTGCAGTGGCTCACACCTGTAATCCTAGCACTTTGGGAAGCCGAGGCAGGAGGATCACCTGAGGTCAGGAGTTCAAAACCAGCCTGGCCAACATGTTGAAACCCCATCTACTAAAAATACAAAAAAATTAGCCAGGCTTGGTGTTGCACACCTGTAATCCTAGCTACTTGGGAGGCTGAGGCATGAGAATTGCCTGAACCTGTGAGATGGAGTTTGCAGTGAGCCAAGATGGCACCATTGCACTCCAGTCTAGGTGACAGAGTAAGACTCTGTCTCAAAAAAATAAAAAAATAAAAAAATAAAAAAAAAATTCTGGTTTGAGTGTAGTAGTATTTACAACTAATTAATCACAACCAGTTACAGATTTCTTTGTTCCTTCTCTTTTCCTACTGTTTCATTTGACTGATCTTAAATATAATAAATAAATAAATAAATAAAAGTGAAAGAATACCAATTTTGATGAGAAGAACAATACACTCATCCCAATACTTTCCTGATTCCTTTGATGCTAGGAATGGCCGTGTGACACAGATGCATGCAGTGAGGTATGGTGGGAAGGATAATATGGATTTCTTGAGTCTAGAAGTATAGCAGCCATCTTGCTGCCATGAGACAATATGGCCAAGGGATGAGCCAAGAGAATTGTATTGACAACTGTCCTGACATTGTTAGACTATTTATCCAAGGAGCTATCTACCCCCAGTCATTTTGCTAAGGGAAATAAGGAAACTCTTTATTTAATGCATGTTTTAAGCTTTTCTGTTACTTACAGCTGAGCACATTCCTAACTGACAAAGAATTATCTATTAAGGTTTAATTAGGTTTGTACAGAACACATACTTAGGCTAGACCAATTAAAATATGAATTTGGAAAAGCAAAACTGAATTTTGAGTTCCATCTGAATTTTGTGCATTGTCAGTTTTGTTTTTTGTATTGTTTTTATCAAGAGACTGGGTCTTACTATGTCGCACAGGCTGGAGTGTAGGGACTATTTGCAGGCACAATAATAGCACAGTTTAGCCTCAAACTCCTGGCTTCAAGTGATCTTCTAGCCTCAGCCTCCCAAGTAGCTGGGACCAGAGATATGTGCCAGATCAACACACCCAGGTAAGATCTTTTAAATGTGTTACTGGAAAATTTAACATATATATGCTGGGTTACCAAGATACTGAGAATATAAACTTAAAACTGAACCTTTAATACATGAATACTGTTCGAGGTTACCTGATAAGTTTGAAATACATGCTACAGTGTGGTGAAACATGTAGTGCTTAAACTTTCCAAAATCTGGAAAACGCTTTAGTAAATGGGCAGGGCAAATAAAAAGTATAGAAGATGTGATCTTTGATTGTATACACTTTGATGTTTAGCTTTGCACTTTCTCCTGGAGAGCCAAAAACACCAGCAGAATTAAGGTATTAAAAACCCATGTTCCGTCGGGTGCAGTGGCTCACGCCTGTAATCCCAACACTTTGGGAGGCTGAGGCGGGTGGATCACCTGAGGTCAGGAGTTCGAGATTAGCCTGGTCTACATGGAAAAACCCTGTCTCTACTAAAAATACAAAATCAGGCGGATGTGGTGGCACACACCTGTAATCCCAGTTACTTGGGAGGCTGAGGCAGGAGAATCACTTTCACCCTGGAGGAGAGATTTCAGTGAGCTGAGATCATGCCACTGCACTCTAGCCTGGGCAACAAGAGTGAAACTCTGTCTCAAAGAAAAAAACAAACAAACAAACAACAACAACAACAAAAACCCATGTCACTGAGATGCAATCTGACATTGAATAATGTGAATATGTTATTTCCTACAAGATATATTTATATGACATTCATAATCAATAAACATAGATTATTGGAATTTTTATATGTTTGGTTCGAATGCTTTAAATATACAGGTTCAACTAATATTCTCACTCAGGCTCATTAAGGACATTTCCATATATCTGCGTGTTTCTAACTCTTCTTGAACTAATCACTCTTTATTCAAAGATATATTTGAGGTACCTGTTTTAATGATTCTTTTAAAGCCGTTACCCTAGATCAAGAAAAATCACTGTCACACATTTTGTATATATGTTTTAAAACCTGGTTTGCTGGGGTAAAACAGAAGAAGAGAAAAGCCAGATCACATTCTAAGGTTTTGTGCCTGAGAAGATAAATTCCACTGATAATAAAATAACATTGAGGTACTGTTTAAAGAATGGGGGCTTCTTTTTAGTGTTTGAATTGGGATAGAGCTTAGAATAAAAGGTCAGGTGCTTTCTTATTTCTTTTCAAAAAAGTCAGAAATCTTTAAGTGTTTACTTGAAAGAATCAAAAAGCAATATGATCCAATGGAAAAGAGCATGAGTTTTGCCCTCAGACATACTTGATTTCAAATTCATTTAAATGTATTTATTCAACATATATTTATTGAGTCACTACCATGCTCTATATTTATTGAGTCACTAGGCCCTGGAGATACAATGATAAACAAAATAGATGCAGTTCCCTGTTTTCATGCAACTTACAGTCTATTGTAGAGATTTAATTTAAAAAGTAATCACCCACAAACACATAATGACATGTGCTATGAAGGAAAAAAAGTGCTAGGGGCTTGGAGAGCAAAAATAAGGGGTCCTGAGCCAGCCTGGGTGAGAACAGAAAATGAGTTCTTGAAGAGAGTGTTCAGGCCCCTATTTAAAAGATGAGGAAGCATGAACTAGGGGCAGCTGTCCACACTGAGGGCATAATAACATGTACAGAAGCTCTGCGGCAAGGGCAAGGCAACAAACAAGCAAAGAGCAACTTTGAGGTATCCATAGTCACAAAGAAAGTCCATCACTTACTTTCTAAGGCAATCAGTTGCAAGTTACTTGATCCCCTTACATCTCAGGCTCTGACAAAGCAGGATATTATAATAATTAAATGAGTTCAGGTACACAAAAGGGCCTGATATCTAGTAGATGCTGAATAAAACTAAGATCCCCATCCCTGTCACTAGCTGAATTTCTACTAAGCCATCCTCCTTGTTTTTCTGTCGCTGGAAGCACCAGCTTTAGATATAATGGAACTTTTCTTATGATTGACTGTCTGATACTCCATGTGCCAACTCAAAGCAATCTCATGTTTATTTATTTAAGGTATTCTTAGTCTTGTCACTCATTTCTCAGATCAACTAGTTAGTTTTCATTCTTATCGCTTCTCATTATATTGAACACAATGCCTTTTCTTATCAAAGGTCACTATCTTCATGAACCTACTACCCTGGTCTATTAGTCAGGATTCTCCAGGGAAACAGAACCAACAGGATATATGGGTGTGTATATATGTGTGTATATATGCGTGTTTGTGGGTGTGGGTCCGTGTGTGGAGAAAGAGAGAGAGAGACAGAGACAGATTTAAGGAATTGGCTCATGCAATTGTGGGGGCTAGCAAGTCTGAAATCTTCAGGGCAAGCCAAAGGCTGGAGACCCAAGAAAGAGTTGGTATTATATCTTGAGCCTGAAGACAGTCTGGAGGCTGAATTCCCTCTTTCCCAGGAGACCTCAGTCTTTTCTCTTCAGGCCTTTGACTGACTGGAGGAGAACTCCATACTCCCATTATGGACGGTAATCGGCTTTACTCAAAGTCTACTAACTTAGATGTTAATCACGTTTTAAAAACAGCTTCACAGAAACATCTAGACTGATGTTTAACCAAAAACTAGCTATCATGGCCTAGCCAAGTTGACATAGAAAAGTAACCGTCACACCCGGCCATGCCAATTCTACATGACCTCAGCTTTACTCAAAGACTGATGCCTCCTGAGGGCCTGGGTCTCTGACGTGTCCTGGAGACAGAGTCACTTGACAGAGAGACAGAGACATGAGCACAGTGTATGTGATCCCCAAGCCTGTTTCCAAGGCATATGAATGTGAGGCATCAGGGTAGGCAATGGCAAGGAGCAGCGTTCCTACAAGAGCAGGGACGGAGAACCTAACGAGGATAGTGACAATCAAGAAAGGACAACTACAAACCCTGGCTGTGAGGAGACCGGGGGAGAAAGGGGTGATCCCTTTCCTCTCTCCCCTAAGGGTCATGGCCAACACTCCTATGATAAAGACAGGTTCACGAGAGAAGAGCATAGCAAATTTATTTTATCAAAGTTTTACATGATGCGGGAGCCTTCAGAATGAAGACCCAAGACCCAGGGAAAAGTGTCAATTTTTAATCTTAGATTCCATGAAGAGTGGACAGCCATGTTGAAATGCAATTGGATAAAAAATGAATAATCTAACAGTAACAGACAGAGGGGGAACCCAGCAAGGCCTGTGTGTTCAGATTCTTGGCTCCTTTGTGTAGCATTCTATCCTCCTGGGTATCAGGCAGGAGCCCTCTGGAATGAGGTCTTACGACTATTGGACATATTAGGTCAGAGAATCTCTTCTGACCAGATCCTAGACAGAAAGGTGGAGAAGATTCAAGTCATATTTCTACATGTTGTGGTTTGCTTAGAGGAAAGAGGTTCTCCTTTCTATGACCCACCTTAAGGAAGGAGGAATTCTAGTTTCTGTGACTCATTTTAGAAGAGAAAGAGGAGCGGGAGACAGAAAGGCAAGAGAAAGTCAGAGAGAGACTTTGCTTCTGAGGCTGTTTCTGAGGCATTCCAATTTCCATAGTTCAAGGTACTTATCACACCAAAGTGCCATATTTTGGGGGTCTCAATTTCTTGGCCCCCAACAGGACAAAAAGTGAACTGAGTTCCTAGAGATACACTCTTAGCCGAATGATATCCCAGTTCTCAACTAAGTCCTAAATATGCAGCTGTGGTTATGCCTGAAGAATGTGCCAAGACTTCAAGATTTATGACCATAAGGTTCCTGTTTTTTCATATGATTATATGTCCTTATATGAAGTCTCTGAGCCAGATTTTCTGAGTGCAGACCTCGGCTTGCCTCCCTACTAATTTTGGACAATTAATTTGTCAATGTGAGCCCTAGTTTTCATATCTGTAAAATGGAAAAAATAGTATTACCTACTTTAAGTTTGTAGTGAAAATCAAGTAAGATAATCAATACATCTAAAGCATTGTGCATGGCCAGTAGAAATTGTTTAATGAATGTTAGCAGTTATCATAAATTCTAGCCATCTCTTCCATAACTTCCATCTGGAAAGTTAACCCCTGGCCACAACAAATGCCTCTTTTGTCTGCATATGTACATGATACTTTCCAAAGTTATTTATATGTTAGTATATTTCTATTATATTTCATTTGTATTTGTCCTGTACCTTCCATATCTCCCATTAAAAGGTAAGAACTGATGGAAAGGGGGAGGTATTGGTCAAAGGGTACAACCTTGCAGTTCTAAGATGCATAGGTTCTGGATACCTAATGTACAGCACGGTGACTGTAGTTTAAATAATAATGTATTATGTGCTTGAAATTTGCTAAGAGAATAAACCTCTAGTGTCTCACCATACACACGTAAAGGTAACTAAGTGAAGTGATGGATTTGTTCATTAGCTTGATTGTGGTAATCATTTCATAATGTGTACATACATCAAAACATTATATTGTATACTTTAAATATATATTATTATGTGCCGATTATACCTCAATAAAGCGGGTAGAAAATTAAAAACATTTAAAAACCCATCTTCAAAAAAGTAAAAATAAGCAAGTAAATAAATGATAAGAAATTATAATGTCTTTCACACTCCCCATAATGTCTCACAATTCCTAGTGACTATTCAGGTTAACAAGCATTTATTGAGAATGTATCAGGTTTAGGGTCCCATACCAGGTGCCACTCACTACAGTGGACTAATGTGTGTATCAATAAGGGATATTTTCCTAAAGTAATTATACCAAATCTCAGCACCAAAGTGACGGTGCAATAATATAAATCTGGAGGTCATACAACAGGCTGATTATTTGGGGAGGGATATAGACTGCAAAGGCAAGTTCAATATTCAGCAAACAACACTCATTTTTCAACATTTATGAAATGCCTGCTCTAGGCATGCAGGATACTCTGCTAGGTCCAGACTCCTTAGCTGCAAAGGTGTCATTAGACTTGCTATAAAGATGTATTCTCTGTTTATTCATTTTTGTTTGGGGAGGTGATCTCATGATTATAAATTTTTATTAGTTACTAATAGCATTCTTGACACTAAACAAACACAGTGAGTTGCTAATCACAGAAAGGGTCATTTATTTTCTATTTTGGGTCACTTATTTTCTCTGTTGAGGGAAAGGAACATGACAGCTCTCTGTTAATAATGCCAAATTCAAAAATCCTTTTTCTTCTTAAAATCTGAGTATTACGTCCCTTCTGACCACACCTCCCCTTTTAAAGTTAGTATTCACGTCTCACCTCATATTTTGCAAGACCTTGCTTAGCAACCAAAACATGCCACTTGCAGAAATGAAATCAAAAAGCTAAAGGAAAACTGAACAACCACAACCAGCTTCTATGGGCAGAGGGGTAGATTCTGCTTGCAGAGTTGCAACATGCATTCTCCCTGGGCCCTCCTTCCCTACAGAACCTAGAAGCAGAACAATATATCTTTCCATGAATATATTATCAGGACTCACTTGACGATCTTGCTGTTGACAATATTGGTTGTACTTCACTTCACTCTCCTCCTGTGGTCCAAAACCAGATTCAATACCCCTGGGCCCCTACCGGGGCTGTACAGCAGCTGAAGGGCCAACTGCCAATGGGTCTGGCACAGAGTCTTTCCAGCCTCGGCACCTGACTTCCCGGCTGCCTCCCTTTCAGTCTCATTGGTTGATGAGGCAGCTGTGATTCTGACAATGAGCTTGGTGTTGGGTCAAGTTTTCTGTTTGGCTGACATACTCCCTTAGATGCCATTTTCCTTGACTCACCCTTGATTACAGGGAATGTTCTCTATTACCTTTTAAAATAATATGATATCCATAAGCAAAGCTTTGGATTAGCATTTTTGATAGCATTACCCATCACTGATTTTTTTTTTCAATGCTGAAATGCATAAAGTAGGGCTAGAGCCAGCCTAAACCTAGTGCTTAGCCCAGTAGTGTATTAATTATCTTTTGTAACTTCAGAATAAAATGCAGAATTTCCCTCCCTAGGAACCTAGAATGCAATGTTTGCCCATGTAAGCAGTTTGTAAGTGCAAATGTGAGTAAGTGTTTTTATATATTAGAAAGGTTGAGAGAATCCTCTTTCCATAAAAAATAAAAAGCTTTAAAAGAATAAATATTCATGTTCTAATACAGGGAATGTGAAATAAAAATAAGTTTAACTCTATTGATAAAAAGTGCTTTTATTCAACAGTTAAAAGACAAATCACTTGTAAAATTTGCTTACATAGGAGAAAACTCTCAGTGTTGTAGCTTTCTTTATCATAGAACACCAGCCTCCCTCAACACCAACTGTGATAATTAATGTCCATATTATGAACATTTTATGTGATACAATTTGTTTCTGCTTTGTTAAAAAAAAAAAGGCCAAATTGACTGCCAGCACTTGAGATTCTGAAAATAATACTACATATGTTGATAAAATAATTCACTGCTGTTATTAATTTTCCAATTATATTTTGATATTTTAAAAAACTATCTATTGTTATCATACACTTTTATAACATATGTAAATATTACAGATACATAAAATAGAATTGGAGACTCCCACCCACAGAAACTCTCATATAAACAACCTGGTGAATAATTCTTCAGAATTCCTCTCCAAGTGTTCTAATATGTATATAACTTTTACCAAAATGACACCACACTATACCTTCTGTTTGTGACTTCATTTTTTTATGTCTAATAATTCTTGGACATCTTTTCCATTTGAAGCTGTCAAAACTGCCTCATTCTTGGAATCTCTATGGGCATCATAGTAGAAGGGATAAGATCGTGGGCTTTGGGACCAAATGGCTTAGCTGCATTTGAATCCTAGCCCCAGCATTAGTAATTCTGTGACTTTGACAAGTTACTTAATTTATCTGTGCTTTGCTTTCTAAACCCATAAATGTCAAATTAATAACAACTACTCAAAGTGGTTGCCGTGTCCATTAACTAGTTGCTTCTTGACATTTCGTAGGCATGAGACCACAATAGTACTGTTACCAAGGATATCTGATATCTTATTAACAATCTCACATTGATGGATATTTAGATTGACCATGATTTTTTATTCTCACACATAATGCTCTAATGAACATTCTTCTAAGTACAGCTATACCAATTTTGTGAGTATCCCTAGAGGCTAAATTTTTGAAAGTGTCATGTTTTTAATCAAAGGTGATCTATATTTTTAAAATGATAAATATTGCAAGACTAACTATCTCCAAAATTGTAACTATTTATACTATGAATAAGAGTGATGAGGGTAAATTTTGGATTATGAGAAATACTTTGTTAAACCTTTTGCCCACACATTAAAAATGCATAGTTTTTGTTTGTTTGTTTGTTTGTTTTTACAAAGGAGCAGAGTATTACTGGAACACAACATATCTTAAGTAACATTTGTATTATATTATCCATAAAAATCCAAATTTTTTGCATAATTTCCCCCATTGTCACAGTTCTGCAAGTCTTTGAGCCCTATTTCTCCAGAGAAAGAATTCATATCACCTTATCTTCATATAATCAGTTATTATTAAACGCAGAAAATACCATTCCACTAGGCAGCTACACATGTACAAATGAGATGTGTAACAAATGTTTATGGAAATTAATAAATCAAGATATGAAACAATTATGTCATGTTCTAAGGTATGGTAACGTTAGTCCTCAAACCCAGACTGAAAACATTCTCTGACAACTCTACCACATGTTCAGAATTGAGATTGTTCAAGACTGGTTTTCTGTAGTTACACGAGAGCCCAAAGGGGTGAAACCACCCTGAGATGGATGAACCTCTGAGGTCTAGTAATATGTGGCGCGTGTACAGTGTGAGAGAATATGCCCTCGAATCACAGTGGAACTAAATGGCAAACATTTTACAACTTCTGGAAACACATTTCTTTCTGGTTCTGTGATATAAAGCTAATTTGAGGCTTTGTCCCAGATAGTAACATCCGATACAAAGAAGTAACATAGGAATAAGTTGATTTCTATTTATCAACATAGAATTTAAATAATTTTTTAATAATGAAAAGGCTTTACTTCAGGTTAATAGAAAGGTAAAGATAAATGTTTACACAGGAGAAGTGGTGCATAGCTACATCTGTTCTCCCCACACACAGCAGCAAATATTGTGTTGTTTATGAAGTTTTATTTGCTTTTCATGCTTACTGTTGTTTACATGTTCTAAAATCTCTGCACGATGGAGTTTTCAAATGAAATAAAGATATCTAAATACTATAATTGGGAATTTTCTTAGAATTATTTTACTCTTTCTAAAAATAGGTTAATATTTGGCATTAACATTTTTCAACTTAAAATACAAAATTGTTCTAAAACTGGGAGTTGAGGGTTAAATAGAAAATTAATGCATATTTGCATTTTTAAAAAGATTTTCAGAAACAGTATTTGTTTTATCTAGTTTTATATTTAACACCTTTTGAGCATGAATCAGTTCTCTACTTCTCTCTTTACCTGATCTTTTAAACTAAGATTTTTCTGTAATAACATAAGCCTAATTCTTTGGAAATGATATTCAGTTAGCATAATTGACATTATAGAGTTTTAAAGTACATTATAGAATATTTTGTCACTAGACACTAAATTGAAATTTTAAAGAAAATGATGGAAATTGCTGTAAGGGAAAAAAAGTAGCCTTTTAAATCTAATTTGTTATGCACTGCAGTAGGGTAATGGATGCAATGAAAGTTCTTTTATAGAGTTCCCATGTCCAAAAGGTATTTAGGTAGCAAAGGATGTTAAGCAGACCCCCTGCTATCCCCCTTTAACTGAAGATAGCAGGAAACAAGGTATATAGGTCTGTGTCCTCCTGATTTTTATTTCCTCAGGAGTACAACTTCTGCAAAGGACACCTTAGGCTGCTTAGCGATCACAAAGGGTACACTAGAACCCCTCGCTGTCTGCTTGAATAGCACGATCTGAAGGGTGGCTGAAGCCATACAGGGAGTTAAATCCTTCAGGTGGGTCTTTTCAAATTCCAATAGTGAGGAGTTACTGGAGAATTGGTAAGGATTTCACTAGGCCCCAGCAGGTTTGAGATCAAAAGCTTCAGTTAAATAAAAGCCTATTGGGAAATCTTAAAACCTCTTTGTAATGTAACTTTAAAAAGTTAATACAAAGAAACCTTAGACTGAAGCCGGTAACAGCATGAACAAAGAGTATATCAAAACTGATTCCATTAAGAGAAAGCGGACATACAAATTCACTTAATTTAAAGAGCAATCCAGTTATATTACTGTGCGAGAGAATAGAACTTACACCATACCATCCAGCCCATTTAGAAGATGTGCTCATTCCTTGCTACATATGCCAGACTGCATTCTTTGTCATTCTGATATGCTTTTTAAACAACATATATATTCATTTTCTGAAAGAAGAAAGAATGATGTGCATCTAAACTCACTCCTAAAGAAGATCCTTTTAAAACAAATTAAAATTAAACTTGATGGGGACCCATCAGTCAGCTGGTTATCTCTTTCTCATGGTGTCAAACTGCTAATTGCCCATCCTCCTTAAAATAATAGACCTTCAATTGATATTGATTGGTAGATCATTAATGAGTGCATTAATTATAATGTAATTTTTATAATGAATACTAATCCATTCCTTGGCAAGTCACACCCTTTTATTAACTGAAGTCATTCATTAATGGTTTAGTGGGGGGAAAATGAACTGTATTTGGTTCTGAGGACTGAATTTTGCATTGGTTTTGAATTTTTCAGAACACTTGTACTGAAATGTCTCATGTACTCAATGTCTCTTACACTTTCACATTAGGCGTGTGAGATGGGTAGCTCACATCTCCTTTTTTCAACAAATAGGGATACTGGAACACACTTAGGACATATAATGTGATCCAGATTGCACAGTCATTTAACGAAAGCTTGAACTACATAGACCCTGTACAGCTTGATTTAAGCCTAGAGACTTTTCAACTGGACAATGTCTCACTGGTCTCACAGATTGCAGAATGTAATTCGAGCTAAGTTGCACATAGCTGTATTCATCCCAAAGAACTCTTTTTCCAAGTAGTCATTACTAACAAAGAATGTCCTGACATTTTCATAGTGATAGATGAAGAAACGGAGGCACTTGTACTCACATTCAAAATGTCAGCTCCTTTCTCTCTTCTGTTCTTCAGTTGTCTTGTCTTTTACTTCTCTTCTTCCACCTAATTTTCTTTCCTTTTTTTTTTTTTGTTTAATAGAGACATGGTCTGGCTATGTTGCCCAGGCTGGTCTCAAACTCCTGGCCTCAAGTGATCCCTCCATCTCAGCCCCTCAAAGTGCTGGGATTACAGTCATACCTCTTTTCTTCACTCAGTGTGTCATCTGAGGAAAATGAGAACAGGAGAGTGGGAGTTCTACCATTCTCTGTACATAAGATATGAAAACCTTTACAAAAGGGGCAAGTACTTCCTGAATAAACTATTCCAATAATTTTTTTTCCAAGTACCATCATCACTTCAAAAATATGAACAGGCCTGGTTCGGTGGCTCACGCCTGTAATCCCAGTACTTTGGGAGGCCGAGGTGGGCAGATCACCTGAGGTCGGGAGTTGGAGACCAACCTGACCAACATGGAGAAACCCCCTCTCTACTAAAAATACAAAATCAGCTGGGCGTGGTGGCGCATGCCTGTAATCCTAGCTACTCGGGAGGTTGAGGCAGGAGAATCATTTGAACCTGGCAGGTCGATGTTGCGGTGAGCTGAGATGGTGCCATTGCACTCTACTCTGGGCAACAAGAGCAAAACTCCGTCTCAAAAAAGAAAAGAAAAGAAAAGAAAAAAAAATACGAACAAAGATACCAACTAACTGGCTCCACTGAAAGTGTTGCAGTAGGTAGTCAGGCAGAAATGAGCAGAGCAGGAGACGCTGCTGCCCTCCCAGGAATGTCAGGTGACGGCCACGCAGTTGTTAAGCTGTCTCACTAAAATAATAATTGGTTGCAGCTGGTGCCAGGGAACGGTCCTCTCCTATCAGACAGAAACACCTGAAACTGGTGATCAGCAGCTTCCCGATAAGATCTCAGGAGTTGGACGAGTGGGCTTAAGCATGCACACTAAGAGGCAAAATGGCAGAGTTTAACTGGTATATGACCTTCCTCTAGGAACACCAGACTGGTAAGGGAAAAATGCCTCAAGTCACTAAGAGGCAAAATGGCAGAGTTTAAACACTCAACTGGTAAGGGAAAAAACACCTCAAGTGAGCATGCGCACAACTCTAGTAAACACACTGCAAACGCAGCCCCTCCCAAGTGCTGGCAGGCCACTGTGCATGCAGACAGCCCACCCCAAGGGAAGAATCAGGGGAGAAGGGACGCAACCCCCCGAAGCATGCCAATGTATAAAACCCCAAGTCAGAGGTCAAACCACACACTTGACTGTCTCAAGTCGCCCGTTTGGCCCTCTTCTAAGTGCACTTTACTTCCTACTATTCCTGCTCAAAAAACTTTTTAATAAACTTACACTCCTGCTCTAAAACTTGCCTTGGTCTCTCACTCTGCCTTATGCCCCTCGGTCAAACTTCTTCTGAGGAGGAGGCAATAACTCAGACTGCCGCAGACCTGTACAGATTCGCTGCTGCTAACAAAAAAAATAGATGCAGTACGTTTGCGACAATTCTGCTTCTGCACATAGTCTCTGGTAACACACCCTTTAGTGGTGTGCACTCCACCCTGTAGGGGTGTGCCGTCAAACGTTGGGAATTAGCTTTTATTGGTGTCTGTTCTGATGAAATGTTGACTTGGATAGTTGCTCTTTCATCCAATTTGCTGTCTGTGGTAAGTTAAAAAACGTCAAAGCAGTAATAAAAGGTGCATGTGGTTACTAAATCTTTGCTTCCCGGATATGCATGTACGAGTATGCATTCTGTAAGTGTATTTACACATATATTCTATATGAATTACATATGTGTTCCTACAAATATAGTTAACCTACGAGTGTTATTAGAATATAAACATTTTACTCTTAACACTGACTGAGTGCTCAGGGGGAACTATGTGACTAGCTTATCTTGGATACTCTGGGTACTTTATAAACACACAAAGAACTTATTATGCCTGAAGTTATTACTTACTTGTTTAGTGTGCTTCGAATTTTTTAATCCATTCCGATGTACCACTGCATATTCTAGTATTTGAATGTGAGTCTTAAATTCCAAAAGTTCGAAAAGCACTACTCCAGCAATGACTATCTTGATTGAATGCCAAGGTATTTTTTTGGATACTTGGCACACCATCAGCTAGACTCTGGGCCTTATGGAGATGATATTAAAAGTATATGCCATAAAATCAGTGTCAAGATATTTGTAATTTTGTAGTGGATGGAATACCTGCAAAAATGACACACATATTCATGAATTGTTTCATAATTTTAAATTGATCACTCTCTTCTGTGACCCCCACCTTATCTTGCATCTACTCCAACAGAGCATCGGTAAACCTTATTTCATGTGAAATTGACGTCTTCTTCATTTGAGTCAGAGATTGTCTCATTTATCTGTTTCTTTAGTGACAACCACAGTGCTAGACACATGATAGGTGCTTAATAAATGCTAACTGATCTAAGAAATAAAAAATAGATGAGCCACTGGAGGACAAAATGAAACAGATGATTATGTGTTGAATCTTTTTTCAGTGTCCAAAAGACAAAAGACAAAAATTAATATCTAGAATTTTTTCAAAGTGAAAATAGCTATTTTCTGACTAATAAATAATACATGCTTGCTGCAAAATATTCAAATATCTCACAATAATTTCTCTGTTAGAGAAAACCAGTTTTAATGATTTGGTGTAGGTGTATGCTCTCAGTAGTTTGCCCATGATTACATAGGGTTGTCATTTTTTTAAACAAGGTTGGAGCCATAGTGTGTGTGTGTGTGTGTGTGTGTGTGTGTGTGTGTAGTTAATACTAACTAAAAATTAATAATAGATTGCTGATACCACTCTTTGGCACAAATGTTTCTCATTAACTGGTTATTGTAGCCTTTATTTTGTATAATTCATAATGTATTTAAATCTATTGACAGATATTTAGATTGCATAAATTTTTTATTCTTATAAACAGTGATTTCATAAACATCTTTTAACATCTTTGCAAGTTCAGATTTATTTTCTTGGCATAAATTCCTAGACATGAAATGGACTTACAGTGTTGAAGTAGTTTGTCAAATTGCTCTCCAAGACGGTTGTGCCAATTTACACTCCCACCAACTGTGCATGAGCCATTTTCCTTATAATCTAAATGGAGTATAATTTTTTTAAAAAATATTTGTTAATCTAATAAAAAGGTAGTTTTTTCATTATTGTTTTAAATCCTAGTGTACTTGGGAACTTTCAAATAAATCAATTCTTGATAAATCACACCTGGCCCACCCAGGGACCATGTCCGGTACCAAACTGACTTCCTTCTGCCAGCCAGCTCCTGACTGAGTTGTCTCTACACCAGCAGAGCTATGAATCAATGAAACAGTACATTCGTAATATTAGGTTAAAAACACTCAGCAGAGATTTAATACATGTATTAAATCTCAAAATAAAAAGTGTTTGATTATTGACTGTTGTAAATACTTTTCATCACTGGTGGCCTCTATAAATGTGGATAATTGAGTAAATAATAAAATATTTCACAAATTATATAACCCTGTTGTAATACCTATTCTTCAAATCATCACAGAAGACAATCTACCTCTCATTTTTTCAAGCTTCTAGTAGAATTGTCAAAAATTCTACCCCAAAGCCTAGAATTCAACAAGCTGCCAACATAATATGAGGATGTGAGAAAGAATCTATAAAGCAAGACAGGTGTGTCTGTGTAGCACTGGTGACATTAATACATACCATGTGATATTTCCACAGTCCCAGTATGTCAAAACTTGCGTTGGAAAAAGAAAGGACAGCTTTATACTTCAACACTTTACAATCCTAACCCAAAGTGTAAACACTGGTCAATATTCTTGCCCATGAATGATGGTAGGATCTTTACTGGAAGGTCATAGAGACTACACATAAGTCTTTGTGGACCTGGTCAGCATTTCCACAAAACCTGCCAGTAGTATGAAACCTTCCATATTTTGAAGGCTCACATGTGATGATGCCTACCCCCCTGCACTATTTTACTCGTCACTACAAAAGAAGCTGTGCAGTTGGCCCTCCACACCTGCGGGTTCCACATCTGTGAACTCAACCAGCCAAGGATAGAAAATACTCGGTAAATAAAAATAATACAACAATAAAAATACAAATTTTAAAAACCAACACAGTGTAACAACTATATCCACAGCATTTACATTGTATTAGGCATTATCAGTAATCTAGAGATGTGCACTGGTTATATGCAAATACTACTGCATTTTATTATACAAAAGGACTTGACCATCAGTGGATTTTGGTATCTGCATGGGTTCTGGAATCAATCCCCTTGATACCGAGGGACAACTGAAGGTGTGTTAGTTGTCCCAAATAAACCCAAAGTTTAGTGGCTTAAAACCACAAACATGTATTACTCCACAGACTCTGTGGATTTGGAATCCGGGCACAACTTAGCAGGGTTCTCTGCTTTAGAATCCGGGCATAGCTTAGCAGGGTCCTCTGCTTTAGGATCTCTTACAAGGCTGCAATTCAGATATCAGCTGGTGGCACAGTCACATCAAAGTTCAACTGAGACAGGATCCCTTTCCAAGCTTACTCAGTGGTAGCTGAGCAGGATTCTGTTCCTCATAGGTGACTGGAAAGAGGGTCTCAGTTCCTCGCTGGCTGTTGGCCAGGGGCTTCCCTCAGATTCTTGCCATGTGGGGCTTTCTAACATGGAAATGCACTTTATCAAAGCCAGCAAGAGAGAAAGGGACTCTGCTAGCAAGACTGAAGTCACAGTCTTTTATAACCTAATTTTGGAAGTGGCATCCAATAACTCTGGCCATATTCTATTCAGTAGAAAGAAGTCACTAGGACCAGTCCTCATTCAAAGGGAGGGGATTCCATAAGATCAGGAATACCAGAAGACAGAAAACATTGGGGCCATTTTAGAAGTCTATCACAGCAATAATTGCTCAGTTCATAAAGGAGTAAAGGACACTGGAAAAGTAGGAAGGATGCCAAGAGACATGATGAGTGAGGAATTCCTTGGGAAAAGGTTCATAATACTCTAGTGATATAGACAATCAACAAACATGGTTGAATCTGGTATTAGTCTCCTTGGGAAAGTGTGTGAAGTCTCAGGTCAAGGTCGTAAAATCATGTATTACTAGGTGATGATGGCAAAACCTGAGACCAAGACAATAACAAATAATAAATATCTTCAAACAAGAGGGAAATTATTTCATAGCCGAAGTAAAAATAGATCACAATTCTTATTTCCTCAAAATGCTGTGTCCATGAACCTTGACAATGTGAAATTAATGACATTCCAAAGACTGATTTTATATTTACCACATGTAAACATGTCCACATGCCATTATTCGTCATTTGTCAAGCTTAAATTTTGAGTTTTGTTGAGACCATAGACCTGATGATAATCTAATGTTTGTCCTTACTTTCCACCTATCTCTCACTATGATAAGATAGTTGGTTCAAAGCAGATGTATATTTGGGATCATCAAACAAAACATGGAAAAGATAGCTTAATGATCCATACAGAGGGGCTCACACTTATAGTATTTTTATTAGCATGGCTGTTCTAACAAGTTCAGCTAATCAGCTAAGTGTATGCATGTATGGGTTATATACATGATTTTATGATAACAAAAATGAACAGAGATATAGAAGATACATTGTCTTGACAGGTTTTGCTTGGTTTTAGTGCAAAAACTTACTAATTAATGCAAGTGTTGCAATCATTTTTATGACATTCCCCAAAGATGGCACTTTAAGGGTTATGCCATATGCTGATTGACAGCAGCCATAATTCCATACAATGAGACTGTATCATATTGTTTGAAGTGAGGTGATATTCATCTCTTGAAGCTGATCAAACATACAATTGCATCAAACAGTATTACAATATAATCATGCTGTATGTGGGGAATGCCAAGGTTGATCAGCATGTTGTACTCTTTTCCCTTGGACTTCTCTAATCGCAGTTGTGACACACCATTGCATTCACATTTTCCTTTAAGAACTGCAGAATCTAAGACAGAGAAAAAAATCTGCATAAAATTGTGGTTTGGTTATGCACTGTGAGTGTACATTTGTAGACTGCTTTAGAATTACACATTTGCTCCCACTAAGATCTCCCTAAGTATACAAATAAAAACCAAGAAAGACCAAGATAAAAATATAAGATTCCAAACAGGGCAGAAAATAATTCCAATGCCCTTTATTTTTCTTCAGTAAAAAGCAAACTTGGAAGACACATCTTTTTTTAAACACTTGTCAGTTTCTGAAGCTCCCAATGATTTTTTTTTTTCTAATGTGCCGTTTGGCAAAGCCACTTGCTTATTGACTGACCTTGGGACTATTTCAGCTGCAGAACAATAAAGGATATAAGAATCTATTCTTTTCCCACCCTTCATTGCTGCTATCTTGGAAAGCAGTGTGAAGATGGGCACAAGAGAATGAGGGTAGTTTGGCTTTCTACTAGGTGGCTTTCCCAGGTGAAGTCCTGAAACATAGTTGCTTTTAAATTGATGTACTTTAGGGATTTCCCGTTTATTATTCATTTGTCCATCCATCCGTCCATCCATCCGTTCATCCATCCATCCATCCATGCGTCTCATAACTTATAAAAGAGCCATTGGGTTATTTTTAGAACTCTGTTGAAGGTAGCTTATGGAGGAACAAGGGGACAAGTCATCATCTCTTCATGCTGACATCAACAGAGATATTGTGCCCATTCTGGTCCCCCAGTGTCAATTCAAGCAAGTCTCTGAGATGCTACCATCCTATCTAAACCCACCCTAACCCTAACCTTACTATACCCACTATGAGGCCTCTTAGGCCAAATCCCGCTCAGCATTTTTGGCCTACAGAAGCTATGTGACTTGTTCGGAGACCCATTGGGATGTCGGGAATGCAGAAGCATTCTCAGGCTGGTTACCTGAACACCCCACATAATCACCTCTCTCCTACTGCTCCTTTGCTATGGCGAGCACGGAGGAATTGGAACTGGTGAGGCTGAAGGCCTCCTTGGCCTCCCAAGATATAAGACCACAGAGTTTTTTGCTGCCAGATTCTCCTGCCCTATGGGCATTTCTCCCAACTTAGGTGAGAGGGTCAGGGCACAAAGTCCCTTCACAGAGATGCCACCAACATCAAAGCTCTGTTCTCTGTGCTTTCCTTCTTTTGTCCATGAAATTAATGTCATGTCTTGAGATCTTTAGGGCCTTCCCGTGTAATACACAAATGCCAAGGGGCTTGAAATTCAAAAAACTGAGAACTGACTCTTTTTTCCTCTTTCTGCTGTGGCATCCATTTTTTACACAGGTAAAGAAGAAAGCCTTAGCTACTGCCCAAAGGTGAATAAAGGTCATCACTTATCCTCTCTCTTGTTTCTTTGTCTTCTAGTTCATTAATTTTGTTGTTTGACATTTTAATTTCCTTTTCTTAAGAGTTTATAATTTTTTCCCTAACATATTGACTAGAACAGTTAATTCACTACTTTGCTTCCTTCCTTTCTTTCTTTGAGACAGGGCCTCATTATGTTGTTTAGGCTGGAGTGCAGTGGCTATTCACAGGTGTGATCATAGTGCACTACTGCCTGGAACTCCCGCCCAGGCTCAAGCAATCCTCCTCAGCCTTTCTAGTGAGTGGGACATGCCACCTCATCTAGCTCTAATTTTCATCTTTCTTCTTTTTAATTATAAATTGTGAAGGCTGTACATTTACCTCTTGGTACAACTTAAACCACATCATGCATTATAAAATTTTGCTATTGGGTGTTTTCTTTAAATTTTGAAACAATAAAAATTTACAAAAAGTTGTACATATAGTACAAATATTTTGTTTTTCCTTGTAAATTAACCCCATGGTTCATTAGCCCTCAAACACTTTCATGTGTGTTTTCTACTAATAAGAATTTATTATCTGCAAAACAACCAATAAAATCAGATAGGAACTTGGATACAATTCTCTTTAGTCTACAGACCACATTCCAGGTTCACCAATTAATGCAATGATATTTTTTGAAATAAAAGGATCCAGTTCAGAATCACACAATGCATTTAGCTAATATATCTTTTTAGTCTGTTTCAGCCTAGAATATTCTTCAGTCCATTGTTGACTTTTATGACTTCAATACTTTTCAGGATGAGTTCAGTTACTTTATAGAATTTCCCACAGTTAAGTTTGTCTGATGTTTCTTTATAATAGATTCAGGTTATAATACCATAGCAGTGATGCTGTGTTCTTCTCAATGCATTTTACCAGGTCATGAGTGCTTTCAGTAACTGATACTCACTTTGACCATTTCATGAAAGAGATATCTGCTAGACTCCTCCACCATAAAGTTACCTTTATCCCCCTTTGGGGGAAGGTACTTTGAAACTATGTGTCTTAGTCTGTTCATGCTGCTAAAACACTGGAGACTGGGTAACTTCAAAGCAACAGAAATTTATGTCTCCCAGTTCCGGAGGCGGGGAAGTCTAAGACTGAGGTGGTGGCAGATTTGGTGTCTGATGACAGCTGCTCTGTAATTCCAAAATGGCACCTTGTTTCTAAGTCCTCAAGGGCAGAAGGCAGAAGGGCAAAAAGAGGCAAAAACTCACTAGGCTTCCTTCAACCTCTTTTATAAGAACACTAATCCATTCTTGAGGGCGGAGCCCTCATGACATAATCACTTCTTAATACTTACAAACTGAGTATTAGTTTCTAACATGAATTTTGGAGGAACACATACATTTAAACCATAGTACTATGTAAATATCTCACTCCTCATCACATTTTAATTTTCTCATTTATTTATGTTTGTAAGGCCTCATATTTTACTTAATATCATAAGTTACTATTACTGATACTATCAGTATCAATTTTGGCACTCAAATTATGGCCAATTTGGTCAGTAAGAACCCTTTTAGGTTGGCTTCTAAGTCCTTTTGACATATCTTTATCATTATAAAAATACTTCCTTGCTTCTGGCACAATAAGTTCCAGGGTTTCTTGAATTTTTTTTCTCCTCTAGGCCCAGAATCAGCCATTTCTCCAAGTCCTATTTCCTTTTATGTAAAATGGTACCTCAAAGCCAAGATGTGGGTGCTGTACATGCTCTTGTTGGAGTGTTGCTACTTCCAGGTCCTATCCCAGATAGGTATATGTGTGTGTATACCACATATTTACATCTAAATTAATTTCTATGTCTATCTCTATATATTGAATACCATGAGTCCATGCTGACACCTGCAATTTCACACGTTCATTCTAGTTTTCTCTCTTGCTATATATGTAGATCCCTTCTCTATTGGTGAGAAGGCTAGCTTCCATAATTTTTCTGATATTTCCTTATGCAATCAACCCCACTTTATGCAATCTATCTCCATCCCCACTATGAACCCTTGCCCTACACAGATGTCCTCCTCTCCCTGTTTGGACTCTGACTTCCCCAAACACATCAACTGCCTGTGTGAATATTTCCTCACCCTGTTAAGGCTGATTCCCCATGCGAGGATGCCTGCCATCCCAGAGTGATGTTCTTATTGTCCATGGGCTCTGATACCACCTCTGGACACTGCAGCTCCTCCTGTCTTGGTCTATCCCACCTAATGGCTTCAGGATTGAATTTTTCAGGAAGTAGAAGGAATATCACTCAAGTTTTGCCATTTGATATTTTCATTTCCTGAAATTCTTCAAGTCATAACTTACTTTATATATATTTTACATTTCAAATATATTGAGGATTTTTGTTTTTTATTTCTAATTTAGTAACATTGTGTTGAAATCTACTTTCTAATTTCTAAATTAATAATATTCAGATCACCTCTTATATTTGTTGAGGTTTTCTTTAAAGCCCACTTAGTGATTGTATTAGTCAGGGTTCTCCATAGAGACAGAACCAATGAATACACACACACACACACACACACACACACACACACACAGAAAGACATATAGATATATGCAAGGGGACATATTAGGGATAGTGGCTTATGTGCTTATGGAGGTTGAGAAAACCCACAATAGGCCATTGCAAGATGGAGAACCAGGAAAGCCAGTAGCATGGCTTGGTCCAAGTCCAAAAGCCTAAGAACTAGGGAAGCCAATGGTGTAACTCTCAGTCTGAGGCCAAAGACCTTAGAACCTGGTGGGTGCGGGGGGTAGCCACTGAGGTAAGTCTTGGAGTCCAAAGACTAGAGAATCTGGAGTTCTGGTGTCCCAGGGCAGAAGAAAGGTATCCTACCTCCAGAACAGAGAGAAAGAAAAAGAGTTCACTTTTTGATATGGTTTGGCTGTGTCCCCACCCAGTCTCATCTTGAATTGTAACTCCCACAATTCTCATGTTTTGCAGGAGAAACCTGGTGGGAGGTAATTGAACCATGGGGGTGGGTCTTTCCCATGCTGTTCTCATGATAGTGAATAAGTCTTATGAAATCTAATAGTTTTAAAAATGGGATTTTCCTGGCACAAACTCACTCTCTCTTTGCCTGCTGCCATCCATGTAAGATGTGACTTGCTCCTCCACCATGATTATGAGGCCTCCCCAGTGACATGGAACTGTAAGTCCATTAAACATCTTTCTTTTGTAAATTGCTCAGTCTCAGATATGTCTTTATCAGCAGTAAGAAAACAAACTTATACAATAAGTTGGTACCAGGAGTGGGGTTCTACTGAAAAGATACCCAAAAATGTTGAAGTGACTTTGAAACTGGGTAACAGGCAGCGGTTGGAAGTTTGGAGGACTCAGAAACTAAGACAGGAAAATGTGGGAAAGTTTAGAACTTCCTAAAGACTTATTAAATGGCTTTGCCCAAAACGCTGATAGCAATAAGTACAATAAAGTCCGGGCTGAGGTGGTGTCAGATGGAAATGAGGAACTTGTTGAAAACTGGAGCAAAGGTGACTCTTGTTATATTTTAGCAAAGAGACTGGTGGTATTTCGCCCCTGCCCTAGAGATTTGTGGAACTTTGAACTTGAGTGAGACGATTTAGGGTATCTGGTGGAGGAAATTTCTAAGCAGCAAAGCATTCGAGAAGCAACTTGGGTGCTGTTAAAGGCATTCACTTTTAGAAGGGAAGCAGAGCACAAAAGTTCAGAAAATTTGCAGCCTATGTGATAGAAAAGAAAATATCATTTTCTGAGGAGAAATTCAAGCCAGCTGCAGAAATTTGCATAAGTAATAAGGAGCTGAATATTAATGACCAAGACAATGGGGAAAATGTCTCTAGAGCATTTCAGAGGTCTTTACAGCAGCCCCTCCCATCACAGGCCTGGAGGCTTAGAAGGAAAAAGTGGTTTCATGGGTGAGGCCCAGGGTCCCTGTGCTGTGTGCAGCCTGGGGACTTGGTGCCCTGTGTCCCAGCTGCTCCAGCTATGGCTGAAAGGGGCCCCCACAGAACTCAGGCTGCAGCTTCAGAGGGTATAAGCCACAAGCCTTGGCAGCTTCCATGTGGTGTTGAACCTGATAGTGCTCAAGAAGTCAAGAATTGGGTATTGGGAACCTCCACCTAGATTTCAGAGGATGTATAGAAATGCCTGGATGTCCAGAGAGAAGTTTGCTGCAGGGGTGGGGCCTTCATGGAGAACTTCTGCTAGGGCAGTACAGAGGGAAATGTGGGGTCAGAGCCCCCATGCAGACACCCTACTGGGGCACTGCCTAGTGGAGCTGTGAGAAGAGGGCCACCATCCTTCAGACCCCAGAATGGTAGATCCACTGACGGCTTGCACTGTGCACCTGGAAAAGCCACAGACACTCAATGCCAGCCGTGAAAGCAGCTGTGAGGGAGGCTGTACCCTGCAAAGGACCTGGCAGAGCTGTCCAATACCCTGGGAACCCACCTCCTGCATCAGTGTGACCTGCATGTGAGATGTGGGGTCAAAGGATGTAATTTTGGAGCTTTAAGATTTGACTGTCCTGCTGGATATCGGACTTGCATGGGGTCTGTAGCTCTTTTGTTTTAGCCAGTTTCTCCCATTTGGAACAGCTGTATTTACCCAATGCCTTTACCCTCATTGTATCTAGGAAGTAATTAACTTGCTTTTGATTTTACAAGCACATAGGCAGAAGGGACTTGTCTTGTCTCACATAAGTCTTTGGACTGTGAACTTTTGAGTTAATGCTGAAATGAGTTAAGACTTTGGGGAACTGTTGAGAAGGCATGATTGGTTTTGAAATGTGAGGACATGAGATTTGAGAAGGGCCAGGGGTGGGATGATATGATTTGTCTCTGTCCCCACCCAAATTTCATCTTAATTGTAACTCCCACAATTTCCACATTTTGTGGGAGGAACATGGTGGGAGGTAATTGAATCATGGGGGCGGGTGTTTCCTGTGCTGTTCTCATGATAGTAAGTCTCACAAGATCTGATGGTTTGAAAAATGGGAGTTTCTCTGTACAAGCTCTCTCTCTTTTCGCCTGTTGCCATCCTTGTAAGATATGGCTTGCTCCTCCACCATGATTATGAGGCCTCCCCAGCCACGTGGAACTGTAAGTCCATTAAACCTCTTTCTTTTGTAAATTGCCCAGTCTTGGGTATAGTCTTTATCAGCAGCGTAAAAACAAACTAATACAGCTTTCCTCTGCCTTTTTGTTCTATTTGGGCCCTCAGCTGACTGGATGGTGTCCACCACATTGAGTAAGGGCAGATCTTTCCTACTCAATCCACTGATTCAAACACTAATCACGTCTGTAAATGCCCTCACAGACGTACTCAGAAATAATGCTTTACCAGCTGTCTGGGTATCCCTTAATCTGGTCAAGTTGACACCTAAAATTAACCATCATAGTGGTCAATTTGGTAAACGCTTCAAGTGTACTTGAAAATTTTCATATTCTCAAACTGTTGGGTTCAAGATTCAATATATATCCATCATATTAAACTTAAAATTTGTGTGTTCAAATCCTCTATATCCTAAGATTTTGTCTGCTTGATCTACCAATTAGTGAGAGAAGAGTGTTAAAAATTTTCCACTAAGGTTGTAGATTTTTAAATTTTCCCTCACAATTTGATCAATTTCTGTGTCACATATTTTGAATGTATGTTATTTGGTGCATACAAGTTTAGAATTGCTATGTCTTTCAGGTGACTTATACTTTTCCAAATTATGCACTAGCCACTGTTATTCTTAACAATGCTTCAATAATGGTTTTTGCCTTAAAGTCTATTTTTCTAATATTAATGTAAGACTTTCCTTTTCCAGTCAGTACTTGCTGGTTTTTCTTTTCCTAGAATTTTGCTTCCAATCTTTCTATGCCCTTAAGGTTTGGATGTGTCCTTAGTAAACACCATTTACCTGAATTTTTAAAATTCAATCTTTCAATATCTGTTTTAGCTGGCAACATTAGAGTGTTTAATTTATTGTAATGCTTTGTGTATTTGGACTTATCTTCACCATTATATTTTGTGTTTCTACTTGCTGCCCTTATGTTTTCCTGCTTTCTTGTTCATTTGGGGGCCAATTAAGTTTTTTTCTTAATTTCTTCTTGTTTGGAAATAACATTTTATTTCTGTTCTTTTACCCTAGCTTTGTAAGGCTTAGAGTTAATGAATATGTCTACCCTTCATCTAAACTATACAAGAATATAAAGACACTTAAAGTCTGATTATTCCCTACCTGTCTTAAATGTTACTATCTTTCAGACCCTTGTATCCACTGAACTTTAAAAAAAAAGCCATTTATTTATTTCTAAATTTCTTATGGTATATTTAAGACAAAAAGAAATAAAGACTTATAGAATCATAGCCTCTGTTTCACCCTTCAACTTAAGAAATAAAACATTACTCATAGGGTTGACCTGTCCAGTTTTGCCTTCCTCCCCTCAGAAATAACTACTGTAAAGTTAAAAAATGTTCCATTTTGTTTTTATTCAGAAATACTTGCTTAGATTTATCTACATATTTGCTATTTTATTTTGTCACTATTGCTTCTTTTACATTATTCTTTTCTGGATTCAATTTCTTTCTATTGAAGAACATTCTGACTTGGTTTTCAACAAAGTTCTGTGAATCATAGCTTCTCATTTATTATCTGGAAATAAATATTTGTATTGGATCTAATTCTTGAATAACATATACATAGGATATAAAATATATATAGATATAGAACTGCTGATTGGTAGCTACTTTCTCTCAACATTTTACAGATGTTATTTTATTTTTCCTATTATGTTGCTATTAAGAAGTCTCTTGTCAATCTTATTATTATTCATTCAAAGGTAATCTGATTTGATATGCAAAGTTTCTCTAATTCCCTCTACAGAGTCTTTATGAAATTCCTATTCAGAAATTTCTTTATTCTAACCTTTATGTATATATCTGTGTATGTATGTATTTAGAAAGAAATTTATATACACATTGGATAGACTAGATGCCTTATATGTACATGTAGTGTGTGTGTATATATATGTCTTTATATATGTATGCCTTAATAACCTTAGATTTATTTTCTAGTTTATGAATTTCCTCTAAGCTGTAACTAATATGCCCTTAAAACCATTTAATGTACTTCAAAAGCTTTATTTTACATTTCTAGAATTTCTAATTGATTCTTTTTCAAATCTATCTGCATCTTATTTATTAATACTTTTTATTTCTCTTCAGTTTTAATCATTTTAAACTTTAGGTATCTTATAATCCACCTTTGGTAGTTCTATTATCTCAGATTCCTTGGGGGTATGATTCTGCTGTTTTTACTCTTTTCTAAGTCTCTCAAGGTGGATTGTTTCCCTGTGTGTTTTGTAATTTTGAATGGTGAGCTCATCTTTAATAGGCTTCATCTGGAGGAATCATGTGTGGCCTGGGATGATGTTTTAATCACACCAGATTTGTTCTCCGTTTGCTTCTGCTGGGAAAATGTTGACATCTGAACATGAGATTTTTCGGGGCATGAAATCTGGACACTGAGCTCGTAGGAGGTACATGTCTGTGATTACAAATTCTCTGGAGAGGCTTATTTTCCACTCTCTACCCAGACCTAGATAGACAAGCTTCCTTGTTTTCTCTTTGTGCTTGTGTATATATTATTTTAATCTTACCAATTCACTGAAGGGATAGCCCTTAAATGATCCTGGATTTACATAAGAGGTTCAGGCTCAACACCCCACCCCACCTCCCTCCAGAATTTCCAAGGCCTTGTCTTCTGTCTCTGTGAGTTTGAAAATGAATGAAAACCTCTAGGTTTATTTATTTTATTTTTTTTGAGACGGAGTCTGCCTGTGTAGCCCAGGCTGGAGTGCAGTGGTGTGATCTCGGCTCACTGCAAACTCCGCCTCCTGGGTTCACACCATTCTCCTGCCTCAGCCTCCTGAGTAGCTGGGACTACAGGCGCTTGCCACCACGCACAGTTAATTTTTTTTGTATTTTTAGTAGAGACGGGGTTTCACCATGTTAGCCAGGGTGGTCTTGATCTCCTGACCTCATGATCCACCAGCCTCGGCCTCCCAAAGTGCTGGGATTACAGGCATGAGCCACTGCGCCTGGCCGAAAACCTCTAGATTTCTGAGACCATAACAACCTCCCAAGTCCACACCAGCCATACTCCTGCCATGTGAGCTTATGCAACAGCTGTTTGGGTTCTCAGTTCTCTCTTCCTTTTGGCAACCCTGATGATTTCTCTTTCTTCCAAACTCAGCTATTAAGATTATTTATTTTATGATATCTAGCATTCTAGCATTTGTAGTGGGAGAATACTCAGGGTATCTAGACCACTATAGTCCTATAACTGGAAGTTGCTTCAAACACAATTTGTCCCAAACCACACTGGTGAGCCTCTTCCCAAATCTAGTCCTACTCCATGTTTCCTGTTTTACAAACCAGAATGTCATCTTGATGGCCTCTTCACCTTCCTTGTCTAATCAATCACCAAGCCTGGTTGGTAGATACATTATCTACTGAATGTATCTATCTTCAACCAATCCACTTGTCTCCATCTCCACTGCCTCACCTTGGTCTAAGACACCATCATGTTCCCCTGGACTACTGTGACAACCTCCTCCTGCTCCCCCTTTCCAACCCATTTCTATTGCAGCCAGAGAAATCTTCCTGATATCTAAATCTGGTCAATTCACATTCTACTATGTATGGGCACCATACTTAGACCAGGGCATACTGTGTTTATTAGTTTCTGAGAGCTTCCCTAACAAAATACTACAGACTGGGTGCCTTAGACAACAAATTGATTTTTTATAGTTCTGGAAGCTGGAAGTCCAAGATCAAGGTGTTGGCAGAGCTGATGTCTTCTGAGGCCTTTCTCCTTTTGAATGGCTGTCTTCTCTCTGTGTCTTCACAAGGTCTTTCCTTTGGGTGTCCTAATCTCCTCTTCCTATAAAGATACCAGTCTTGGATTTAGGCTCACCCACATGACCTCATTTTACCTTAATTACCTCTCTGCAGGCCTTATCTCCAAACAGTCACATTCCAAGGTGTAGGAGGTAGGGCTTCAACATGTGAATCTATGGGGAGACACAGTTCAGCCTATCACACAGAGTGAAACTGAGCCTCATCAACTTCTCTTCTGTCATTTGCCTGATTTCTCTCTGCTTTCCGGATACTTCTCAGTATACAGTGAGCTCTTTTTTTGCCTCAAGGGCTTTGCAAAAACTGCTCCCTTCAGATAGAATGCTCCCCATCCTCCAACCTTGTTTAGCCAAAGGCCAGATCTCAGCTTCAACGTTACTTCCTCAGAAAAACCTTTCCTGACTCTCAGATTGGGTTACGTCTCTGTGTTTTGTGTTTTTTGCCCCTTCTCATACCACTTCTCATAATTCTAATTAAATGATTACCCATGTAATTACTGAATTTCCTTCATCCTACAATGCTATGAATTGTTAGATATACCATCAATTTCAAAACACTTACAGGGAGAGGGAAAAAATACTAGTCTCTCAGTCAGCTATTGCTACAATAATGCTACATAAAAAACCACCCCAACATTTAGTAGCTTAAAACAGCAAGCATTAATGCCTCCCTCACAGATCTGTGAGATGCTGCAGTTTGCTTATACAAAACTCAACTTCAGGTTCCCAGCTCTGGGCTCCAGGCTGAGTTGGATTTAGGTTGGGTTCATGTATCTTCAAATTTTCCATGGGCCATTGGTTACCTAGGCTATGGTATTATCACAATGGATGATAGAAGTTGAAGAGAATTGCAGTGCCTGTTAAGGCCTCAGCTTGAAACAGGAACACTGTCCTTCAACCCAGTTCCAAAGGTTACAGCAAGTCTATGGTCAAGCCTGACGTAATGGATTGGGAAAGTACTATGCTTTCTCTAGAGGAAGCACAAAGTCACATGGAAATGGCCATAAATGTAAAACGCACAATTCTAGAACAAGGAGGAATAAGGAACAATCATTCAGTCTACTATAACTATAGTAAACTGTATGTACACAGTTTTTTATTTTGTTTACTTACAATAGATTATTCAATTATGTTTACTATACGATATACCACTTTCTTCCATAGTCTGAGCAAAGTCTTATAGAGCTTCAAGTATCTTCTTAGGCACTTTTGATCATCAACAGTTATGCACATCATCCTAGTGACCTGTCCTTCCTCAAACCAAGGCTTATGACCTTGACCTCTTTAACACCTCAGGAACAATACGTATTTTTTAGGCATATGAAATAATACCAGGGTTCTATTTGCACTCCCAATCTGGTTAAACTCAGACATGTCCCCCCGCCCCCGCCATAACTGACTCTCTTATCCTTGGAAATGAAAAACGTTTCACAGAAATCCACAACTAGTTTTTAACAGATACTTGACACCTGAACTATAGTCCACAATGCACTAAGTGGTCATACCGACCTCTGTAGCTTAGAAATTCTACAATCTCTTTTTAATGTCTCTAATTGTACTGTTTGGTATGTAACAGGGAATTATTTTGAGCATGTCTCATTAACAAAAGATTTATCTCCTACTAAGCATCTTCCCTTCTTAGGAAGTCTGCAAAGGACTTGAGTGTTTCTAGATGAGGTTTAAGTTTAAGTCCATAATTTTTCCAAGGGGAGAATATTTGCTTCACTTATTGTGACTTTGTTTGCAGCTCTATTCCCATGTTCTTTTTTCTGCATATCCAATAGCTTTCATTTCAAATCTACCTTGGAGTCTAGTCCTTTGCAAGACATTTAGAAAGACCACTACAGATCTATATTTAAGTTAAAATTCAACCCCATATGGTGATAGTAGTGGAAATAACTCAGTGAAGAAGAGAGACTTGTTTAACAAGAGATACAATGTGAACTACAGCACAACTTATTCCTCTGCCTACAGCTGGAAAGTTTCTTTTAACCTAGATTGAAGGATCCATTCCAATGTAACACTGAAGTGGTCATCTGAAATTATGTCTTCCTTAGTTTCCCTAATCCCCCACCACAAGTGTAAAAAAGTGACCCAAGCAGGGTGAATAAATGCCCTTTTGCCAGAGTCTGATTTGGATGCTGGATGTGAGAGTTTCTCTTTTCTGAGTCTGTAAGAATCATAGGTAACACACACAAGTTAACTTTCCTACCACATCAACATAGCCTTCTAGAGAAAGAAATCAATATAGAGGGGAGAAAGGAGAGAGAAGGAGGGAGGGAGAGGGAGGGAAAGTAGCGGGGGAGAAGGGGAGAGAGAGAGAAAGAGAGAGAGAAAAAAGGGAGAGAGAGAGAAAAGGAGAGAGAAAGAGAGAGAGAAATGGAGAGAGAGAGAAAGGGAGAGAGAGAGAAAAATGGAGAGAGAGAGAAAAATGGACAGAGAGAAAGGGAGAGAGAGACAGAAAGGGTGAGAGAAAAAGGGACAGAGAGTATGGTGGTGCTTGAGCACTGGGTCCTCATATTCCCAAAGATCATCTCCTAGGACTTTTCAACACATAAGCCAAATTTAATGCCTGAATAGTGTGAGTTAATTTCTGTCACTTGCAATTCAATAGAGCCCTGGATACTACAAAGTAATAACCCATATGAACAACATCATGATTAAAACAACAAATAAAAAAAACCCCACGACAGTGCAGCAACTAAAAATAATTTCAAAGTGACTCAAGTTCTTCATTTATTTTCTTGAACACTATGAAGGGCACAGAGTCCATAGCTATTCTTAAAAATCCCCCTCTGCCTCCCCCATCTAGTGGTTCACACACAGCAGCTGCTGCTTCTCCTTTATATCTGTCTTCAAATTCCACTCTCACGTCAAGATAACCTCCTCCTCCAAATTTAATCTTTTGAACTTTTGTTCTTTCTCCCTTTCCTCCCTATTCTCATCCCTAAAGCCCAAAAAGAACTTGTCTGTCAAGGCAAGACTCACCTCAGAACAAAAAGAATGGAGAAAACCAAGCAGGCAAAGCAGGGAAATTTGTTAGCAAGAAGAGAAGGCTGGGAACATCCACAGGTTCCTCCTTTTTGTCCCATTGCCCCCCTTTTAAAAATGTTACAAAGTGAAAATAAATGTACCTTCATTTGAGGTTCTACAAATGTTTTAACATTTTTTTCTTTCTAATCCAATGTCTTCCACATACATATCAGTTTCCTAATAATAATTTTTGAATAAACAAAGAAGAAGTTAATGACTATATGAATTACAGAATGAACAAAAAAGGGACACATGAATAAATGTCAAAGTAAGACATTAAACATATTTAGAAACTTATTATTGAAAAAATTTGTTATGGCCAATATATGCTGTGCATCTAGAAGAGTAAAAAAATAATATTTCTAAAACCCAAGTCATCTTTTCACATACATTAAATGAATAAATAAAAAAAGTAAAAAATAACTTTGACGGTAAAAGCAAATTATATCTCTATTTATCAAAAGTTATCTAAAATTTAAATAATCTCAGTAATGTCAGTTATCTCAGTAGTAGCTATAACTGAGGATATTAATCTGGATTATCTGCAAACAACAAAAACTCAATCTGACTAAACTAGACATGAATGTATTTATTGGGAGAAGTTGCAGTATGGATTAGCTACCAAATAGTCATTTCCTCTCTTTTGTCTTTGTGTACTTCATTCTAATTTTTTTAATGGTCTATTCATCCCTCTACTCCTATATGGCTCAGGGTTAGGGTCTAATTGATAGATCCAATTCCCATTCCCCCTGCAGTTTATGCATATATGATGCAATGAGGTTATGTGGGGGATTCTCTTAGTGGGCTTCTGGCAAACTCTTCTTGACTGCAGAAAGAGAGACAAGAAAACAAAAACAAAAACAAAAAAACCCTCTCCTGCATCTGGAAATAGACACATGGTGAGGATGTGATGGCTGTATTGCTGCAGCCTTCTTGTGACCATAAGGGGTCAGCTGAAGAAAGGCTAACACGTCAGGATGGGAGAGTGGAAAGATGTAGCCACTCTACATCCACCCTTCTTGCTATCTGAAATAATTTTTCCTTGCTGAACAAGTCAGTTGAACCAGGGCCTTCGGTTTTCTGCACCTGACAGAATCCTAGTGGATAGAGAACAATATCAAAGGGAGGGAGGCTGGACTTTTGAGCTTGGGACTCGTAGAAACCCCAGCAGCTGCGGAGGTTAGGAAACAGACCCCACCCGCCATCTTTTGGTGGAAATAGTCTGAGTGGGTTCCTCCATGCAGGAAGGTCTGGAATACAGACGTTATCTTTTTGTTCCTCTCTTCAAGGCAAGATTCCATTTCCAGGATTGATAATATCAGAAATAATTATTTCCGGGGCCAGGCGTGGTGGCTCACGCCTGTAATCCCAGCACTTTGGGAGGCCGAGGGGGGTGGATCACGAGGTCAGGAGATCAAGACCATCCTGGCTAACACGGTAAAACCCCATCTCTATTAAAAATACAAAAATTATACAAAATTACAAAAAATACAAAAAATTAGTCAGGCACGGTTGCGGGCGCCTGTAGTCCCAGCTACTCGGGAAGCTGAGGCAGGAGAATGGCGTGAACCCAGGAGGCGGAGCTTGCAGTGAGCTGAGATCGCGCCACTGCACTCCAGTCTGGGCAACAGAGCGAGACTCCGTCTCAAAAAAAAAAAAAAAAAAAAAAAGAAATAATTATTTCCTCACATAGAATTTCAGATTCTGACAGAAGGATAGGTAGATACTGAATAGCCAAAAATGTCCAAGTGTCCACAACATCAACAATCAGCTGCCTGGTTTTCTCCAAGACCTCCTGCATTATGGGTTTCCTTGTGTCTCAGCGTTCATCCTCAGAGGGCTTCCATTTCTCCTAATTATCTCCTGTCCCTATTTTCCACTTCCATAACATTCTCTGTCTTTAGTATATTTCATTTTTTAGAGATAGGGTCTTGCTCTGTTGCCTTGGCTAGAATGCAGTGGTGCAATCATAGCTCAATGCAATCTTGAATTCCTGGACTCAAGTGATCCTCCCACTTCAGCCTCCCAAGTAGCTGGAATGACAGGCACGTGCCACCACAGCTAATTTGTAAAGATTTTTGTACAGATAGGGTCTCACTATGTTGCCCAGGCTGGTCTCAAACTTCTGGCTTCAAGTGATCCTCCCACCCCGGCCTCTCAAAGTGCTAGGATTACAGGAGTCAGCCACCACACCTGGCCTTGTCTTTATTTTAAATAATTTCTTCCACAGTGTCACCTTTGTCCACCCTCCCTGTACCTTCATTCCCCAAATGTGGAACTAAAGCAAGCGAGTTTTAGTGTAGCTGGCTTTCAGTGGAAGCTTGGGATTACAGGTAGAGATGACATTGGGCCACATGCTTAAAAGAGTGTAATCCATCCATTGAATAAAAAGAATATAGTAATCCATTCTATCCCACTACAGGTTGCTGCTGGATATGTTACTTTTAAGTCCTTGCTTATGTCCTTCTATTCTGTGACCATTTTCTTTTCCTCTCTACAAGGTTTTTTTTTTTCTTCAGTCTTCCCAAATTCCTATTCATTTCTTAAGCAGAGTTGTTCTTCACCTTTTATTCCAAATCCAGCTTGTGGCCAACTCATGCATATCCCAGAATCCATTAAGGAGCTCTGGCAATGGATTATCGACTTCAGATTTCTATCTGTTAAAGCACACTGCTCCATGATAGCTTTGGAATTCATTTTTCCTTTACTGGTTACAAATTTTAGGAAGTGCTTCCCTCCTGACTAATCTTGGTAAGCAGAGAGGGAGTTATTTAAAAACTTAAGACTTATCCTTCTCCACTTCACAGAAAAGCCCGAAGAGATTTATTTTCTTTCCTTTCTTTTTCCCTTCAGCTCCTCCTCTTTTCCTTCTTCTCCCCACCCAATACGAAGATGGTAATTGTAATGTATTCACATACTCACAATCCAAATGAAGAGCAAAGTATGAAACCCAGTCTAAGGGGAAGGAGCACACTGGGTGCCATGTGCTATCACCTGTAGTCCCAGTTCTGCAATGTCCTAGCAGTATGATTTTGAGTTGCTCCTTCTGACATTTGTGACGAAAGCTATGGTTTATCTATGTCACAAGGGCATTCTAAAGACTAAATCAGAGGACAGATGAAGAAGCGCATCTTAAATTATAAAGAGCTACCCAAGTATAATAGAGTGAATACCAGATGGCAGATTCCATCAGTAGAAGGTCCAAGAGAACGAGGCAAGAACCCAGCTGCTGCTGATCTCTGAATAGAGGCAAGAATTCCATCAAAGAGCAAAGACTCCAGGGCCTGAGATTTTTGGGGCCCCAAGGTCGGGGGATTGGGGGGGCCAGCAACGAGACTGGAGCTTGAGTTGGAGAGCTAGTGGGAATCCTTTTATTTATTTTGTAGAGGCCGATTTGATCTCTGTGGTTGCTGCAGATCTAAACTTAAAAGAAATCTTACTCTACTCTCTCTTTTCTATGGCTAAAGGAGCAAAGAGTTAATTACCTTGTTACATTCATCTCTCCTTCCAAATTTTCCACGAGCTTTTCCCTTCATTAGCCATCAGATGAAACTGAAGAATATTTATTATTTATTGTGTGTATTAAATTTTATGTCTTTTCTTCTTAATGTTTAAAATGCATGAGTTTACTACTTTCTGTATTCTCTCCTTAAAAAAGCAATATTTTTGTTGTTGTTGTTTTTATTGTTTGTTTACTTGCAGTCCTCAAATGACTTTTCTTAGGGTCAATAATTCTTCATAAAAAGCAAAATGAAAAGATACTTCTGGCATGCTTTAGATTAATCACAAGAAGCAAATAGTTTCCCATACATTTTTCTTATTCTTAATTCCTTTCTTTTATCTTTTATCCGATTTAAATATAATACCTATAAATGGCCACTCAGTAATGGTTAAGTTATATGGTTTCACTTCAGGGCTCAATAGTAACTTATTAAAGTATATTTTATAAAATGATTTGGCTGTCAAGATAACATGACTATAGCAATGACTTATGTGCACACTGTGGGTCACTGCTATGGCTCTAAGTCGGTTCTAAAGGGAACATGATATGCACACCTATGTGCCAATTTCAATCTCGATTATCTACTGCAATTTATTAGACTAGAGGAGTTCCGAAGAGTTTATTCATTTTAAGCCTTTTTAACTTGCCTAGAAATGAACTGCTAGATAAAGTATCAGTAGGAAAGCATGTCTGAATAATTCCTCCATTTAAAATCATCATTATTTTTGCACTTACAATAGGCAAAATATAAGAGTGCATTATACATAGTCTTGTTCATTTTATGTATTTATGGCTTATTTCTATATTGTAAATGCCTTAAACACAGAAAATGCCTCTACTTCTCTGTCTCCCACAATGGGAATATGGATATCTTTTAGTACTTGCTTCACTTAAGAATGCTGGGCTTGAATAAAAAAACTAGTTCACATGTACCACAAAGGTTTACTTAAAAGTTTCCCCTAGTTGTTTAATATCTGAATGCAAAAATCTAGGTTTGATTTGGAAATGATGATGCTTGCAATGATTATGTCTTATCTCCTCCAAGCAATTTGGAAAGCTTTGTCTGATAAACCTCTTTTATCCCAGTTCTATCTTCTGCTATTCTTACCTCCCTTCCCCCTCCACTTTTTCCAATCTCCTTCCTCTTTATCCCTAACATTATTATTATTTTTTGGATTCGCTCTTATACTCTGTACACACTTGAGCAATTATGTAGGAAAAAGGAGTCTGGCATTTTCTTATTGTAACCCAAAGAAAAACAAGCTTAAGCATATCTTGATAACATAAAAAGCCAATGGATTCATTTTTTGGGGAAAAAAATCTGACCAGAAAGAAAACAAATAGACTTTCAAAATATAACATTTAGATTGGAAAAAAAAAAAAAAAGTATAATGGGTCAGTTTGTTTACTTAGAGAAGGTATTCTTAATGTTCTTAATTATGTATGAGTACATAATCTAGGTTGGTACAATTTTAGATGAAGCTGCTAAAACTAAAATGTTTGAGAAAACAGATATTGCTAAATAGTACAGAGAAACCACTTTATACAGCACCATTTTTTCATTGAACACTCAACTGAGAAGTAAAACATCCAGAACATGCCCAGTTTATTGGGAGTTTGTTTTCATATTTCTGCATGTGTTTATAAAAGCATTTCAAGATGTAGCTTTTTACTGATTCTACCTTGTTAAAAAATCAATCAAGCAACCATCATTTGCTAATAAATGTTTTTATCACAGCTTTCAAACCTTTTTCAAGACATCTGAGCTCATCTTCACTTCCTCCTTCTTGAAAAAGAGACCCCATGGTGTGACACTCTAAAACCACCTCTGGATTTAAAACTATGGCTGCCTGGAATTGAAGGCCCAGTTGCTGAGATTCCCTGATTTGCAAAGCAAGGGAGAGTTCCTGACTGAATAACTTGAGTTTGTAACTAAAAACAAAAACAAAAACCTGTTCATCTATTGCAAGTAAGTATACTCCCTTTGTTACATGGTATGCAATTAGATGCCTTTGAAATAAAAGGTAAGTTAAATCAGAAGTCTCAGGGACAAGAAAATACTATTTTAAAACAGGGAGTGTCAGATGTTTTTCAATTCAGTACCAAAGGGCATTTCACAGGTAATTTCTCAGGGCTGATGTTAGCTAATTATTAGCTACCATATCCTGCCTCCCGTTCTTAGTGACTATCTCCTGGCAGAAAGACACAGCTAGGAGTGTTTTGTTTCATTTGTCCTTGGAGTTTTTATCAGCATCAAGAAGGTGGACTGAGCCAAAGTTAGAAGAATTCTGGAGCTAAGCAAAAAGCGACACGTTTAACAGCCCCCATTAATTGGGGCTGTTACTTGATTAATTTGAGAAAAACAGAAGAGACCGATTTCTTTACAACTCACAGTTGGATGCAACGCACTAAAAGTAATCCTGTAAATTACATTTTAAATCTCCAACATATTCCGAGCAGATAAAATAGTGGCATGATTGACCAAACTCCTTTTAAAAGTACACATATTACGATGCATCATAGTTATAAACAGATGGTATTTGGCCTCCTTCCTATTCTCAACATTTGGAATTTCTAAACTATGTGAATTAAACAATAATATTTTATAAACATACAAGGGATTTTGCTCACTGCTTTGTTAACATAGAAATTATACAATGCTGACATTTATTTAAATTTTAAAAAGTAAACAACAGTGTGCATCGAAATAAAGCAAACTAAAATCAACATAGAGAAGTATGTTCTGTGTGCGTACTACCTACAATGGCACTGGCCTTTTAAAGGGAAGACATAATGGGTTGAAGAACAAATTGTAGCATAGATCGGCCTAATCCCTTGTACTCCAAGGCTCATTTAACACCTCTCTGTAAACAACGGATATTTATACCATAATTGGCTATTTGACCATCAGTGTTCATTTACTATGTAACCTGCTATTATGGAGTTAAAAGAAGCTCCCCTTCATTGGCTCGTCAGCTTTCAGAGTAGCGAAAGTGTCCTCGCAGTTTTAAAAACACTTACACAAACGGGAATCAGTCTGACACTTGTACTCAGAATGAGAAACATTATCATGATATCAATAAGTATATATTTATTCTTTGGGGGATATTATTGCCAGAAAGAAAAGGAAATATATTAGATCTGAGTGTCATTTCCTAAGATTCTTTTCTAAAATTATAGCTTTAACCCTTTAGCCGCAGTTTGGAAGGGAGACCCATCTGCTGATTTGATGTACTAAATAGAAGGCACTTGGTTTCCAAACACTATTCTCAGATTTGCAAAGTTGCGCTGTGATGAATAAATAATGAATCAGATATTTCAATCCGTTTTATGATTTTTGAAAGCCCTGATTATCATTGTTTACAGTCTCTTCTTAATGCACTTCCCATGCGTTCTTGTTCAGCCTTCCAAGAGTTGGTTTATGTAGGCCACCCTCTCCCAACCTCGCTGTACTTTTGGACTGCTCTCACGTGTTAACCCACCCGCTCACACCTTTAAACCAGTTTGGGGAATATTTCAAATCTGAGGGGGGAAATCTTGAGCGACAGATGACAAGGAGTATTCGCAAACACTCCAGGCTAATGTTGCTTGTATTTGGTCACAGGTGTGCCCTGCTTTTGCGTACTATAATATCTCTATTGGTGAGAAAGAGGGAGAAAATTATGCTAAAACCACATGGATAGAAAGGAAAACGGCACTGCTGAAATCAGGAAGGATCAGCATTCCTTTTCTCCTATACATACGTGTGTATACTCAGATAAATAATGATAAGTCACGGCAGTGTGAGGGAGGCTTTTAACAAAATACAAGCTTCAAAATAGGAATATCTTCACAAGTTTTCAAAAACCTAATCAGAGCAAATGAGTGACAAATCAATGTAATGCTTCTAAATATTCTCCTGCCCCAATATTGCTTAACTCCTCTTCTCCACTCCTCCTAAATAACCAGTTGGTGGTGAGGAGGAGAAATGAGGTTTGTATTTCAATATACAGGTGTGAAGTGAAAAAGAAAGCGTCCGGGGGGTGAGATTTAAATCACATATCCGAACATACCAGAGACAGGAGTTATTCTAAACTGTGTAGATAAAATCCCTTTCGGAGAGTCCCCGTGCCCATCCCCACTCCCCTTCCCGGGATTGCTGAGGGCAAGTTATGTTTTTTGAAAAGGTAGTAGGCATCGGTGTTTCTGGTTTTGCTTAGTGCGTCTTCATCGTATTCCCTCGCTGAGGACTGAGCCTGGCCGACTCAGGGAACCGAGTTCAATGAAATCCTCAGACGCATAAAGCACAGGGTGCCGGCCCACCGAGCTGCGCTCCCTTCCCGGGGGTGCCCGAGAGAGAGCACGCGAGCCCGGCGCAGCCAAACCCGGGCAGGGGTGGGTCCCCACCGCGTGTGCGTGTGCCAGCCTGGGAGTGTCGGCGCGAGCGTGGCGGGTGCGTGCCGGTGTGTGTGCGTGACAGCGCGCGCGTGGCAGGGAGTTCGCGCGCCAGGGTGCGCGTGCCAGCGCGGGTGTGCGAGGGAGTGCGCGCGGGTGGGAGCGCCAGGGGCTGGCGGGGCCCGCGCCCTGGGACGAGCCCCTCGTGCTCCGGCTCTGCGCTCCCGCAGCGCCCACGCAGCCGAGTGGAGTGGGTGATGACTTCGTGACCTCAACGTCCTCCCCCGTCCCTCGACATGTTCCCGCGCCTGAAAGGTGCAGAAAACTCCCCCCCACCGCTTTGGACGAGACTGAGCTAGGCGTCGAGGGCGGGCGCCGCCGCAGACCGGAGCTCGGGCTCGCTGGCCGCTCAGGCGCCGCGGTGTGGAGGGAACGGACGCGCGGCAAGGCGACCCGCTCTGGGCAACGCGGGCGCAGCTGCCCCGACGCAAGGCACTAGCTGGTCGGGGGCTCGGGCGAGCCGGGGCCGGCGTGCCGGGGCGTGCGCTCTCTCGGCAGGAGAGCGCCGGGCTCCGCGGAGGTCCCTGCGCCCCCTGCCTCCCCACTGCCTGCTTCTCCGCCCGGCGACCCCGAGTCCCCAGGCTGCGGTGCTCCAGGCCAGACCTGACCGAGGGCGGAAGACCCGAGCGGCAGGGAGGCAGAAAGAAAAGAGGTAGCAAGCCCCAGACAAGGGATCCTTAATTACAGATAAAAGGCAAACAAAACCGTACACCACATTTTCCACGTGTCAGCTGACGGCCGCGACAAAAGGAAACAGAACGCTGGGGGGTGGGGGGGAGGCCCCTTCTTAGCTGCCCCCCACCCCTTGACAATGCGTGCAAATGTAAAATGCATTAGGTAGTAACTCTGGATAGGTGGTGCCCGGGGCCAAATTGCAGCTGCACGCTCCATCGTGCAGGACAGTTTGCTGATGCACCCAGAGGTCTGGGGAACCTCTTACAAAAAAGGGACTACAAATACTCCGCTTGAGCACATTTTGCTTCTTAAAACTTCATTACTCATACATTTTAAGTTAAAAATTTTGTGCTTAAAGTGTTGCAATTATCTTCAGTAAAATTCTAATACACACACACATACACACAATTTTGTTTTGCAATTTTGTAGATTCTATTTTATTGGCCTGGTATCACAGCATTAGAAATACAAGGGGAAAAGCCAAGACGATGAAAGCCAGGGAACATAGCTGCAAGCACCAGAGAGCACAAGTTCCCCTCCGTGGCTCTGCGGCTCAAATGGAAAAAGGAGAGATGTCTGCTTTGATTTCTTTCCTTTTAATTAATCAGGATCACAAAGCAATCTCCACCCTGTCCCTGGGATTTAAGATACTGGTTAAACTCCACCGTGTCCCGAATTCTCCATAGAAGGTGGAGGAGTGTTCAGAATCTGAAGTCCACCCGCGGACCATTAAAAACCTCTAGGTCTGTGCCCTCATTTTTAACACTCAAATTAAAGGATCACCCTGAGCCACCATGCAGTGCACTCTTCTCTATTTTCTCCCTCTTGTTGCTGGGCCGGTTTTGGAAATTAGAAGGGGTGGTCTCTTTGTTAGCAATCTGTTTACTTTCTTCTGATACAATGAAGCATCAGGTCGAAGGTGACAAGGCTTCTTTGCTTAGTCATTTTTACCCATCTCTTTGTAGATGATGTTTTTTTCCATTTTCAATTTTTTTTTTCATCAATGCCATCTCCCCAACAGCATTTCAAAAATAAAATTTCCAACTCCTTTTTTTAAATGTGGTTCCAGTCAAATGATTTACCCACACCCCAAATAATATTATTTACATCCAGTATTAATAGCTGCATATCAGTAATTCTTAGAGATCTTCTGATCCATATTTAACAATTTAAATGATGGCTAACATTATTGCCAGGCAAATGCCTGAACCAATAGTTTGTGGACTAGTTGCCAGCCAGATGACAGCCAGGTATACACAGGGTAAGAACATAATTAAGTTTCTGCCCTAGTCTCTTCAATTGCAGAAGGCAGACAACACTCTCACCTTCCAGGGAAGTAGATTAGCAGATTAACAAAATGATGTAAATCACACAAGCTTTACATCTCCCTTCCCCTTCTAATACCTATTTAGGAAAACTTTAAAATTTTTCCTTTAGGCATCTAGTCTTTCTGTGGTTTAGCCACATGCTCTCCCCTTTTTGGCTTTCTCCTTCTGTAAAATAAGTAAGGTGAAAGAGCAGATTAGGAGTTTTTCTTTTTCTTACAGCTTTCCTGTGTTTGAGTGGATCATCCTGTTGCCATCGTTTTAGTCCAGTTGTTGTTAATTCATGTTCTTACCACCCACCAAAGAATAGCACAGGATTAAGTTTATATTGATAAATGATGTTCATGAGTAGGTTTTTAAATGCCAGAGTTATGATTTATTTTTTTAAATGGGTGGAGAAAGGAGAGCGGCAATAAAACTAGCTCCCAAGTCATTCAAAATCCTTGGCATCACACATCTATGTGGGTTTTTCTTTCTTTGTTTTGGTCTTTAAGTTTTTTGGACACACCTCTTATTTCCCTTTTAGTCCTATATCATGGACTAAATGCTTTTTTTGACTACCTTTGTCCATAGCTTGAAACCCTGTTTATTACAGTTAAATTTATAGAAAGTATTATATGGTCCTCTTTTCTTCTTCTTAAGAGCTTATAATTGTCCCTGTTTATCTCCCCACCCATTAAGAATTCTGTAATAAATCCCTGCACCAAATAAATTAAAATCTGCAACTTCAGACACCCGAGGAAGAGGACATTAATCCACTTAGTAAAATACTCAAGACCTCCCCCTCTCAATTTCAGCTCTTCTTAATGTAACATTCAGTAATTACAGCTGGCTCCTTATACTTCCCTCCCTCCCTTTTATTCTGAATTATATTGGCCTTGCTTAACCTTCATTTCCTTTTCTACCCCCCACATTTGTCCACATACTTTTCTTTGACCATGTTTGTCTCTTTCTCTTTCTTTCTGCTGTGTGGATGGAGGGCAACAAATGAAGCTTTCCAAGAGCTTAATACTTGCCCGTAAAATCCCATCCTACCTCCCCATTCCACTATTAACGCTTTGTACAATTTTTATGCATCCTTCAGTTGTGTAGTTACTGCTCTATATTTTTCTGATTGATCATTAAGTTATGCTGGCTTTTCAGAACTGTCTCCATAATCCTGAAGCAAAGGCTTTTTACTTGGCATGCTCTCTGCCTTTGGAATGCCTTTCCTGGCAAGGACAGACGCTTTGGTTTGACTACGATTCTTAAGTTACAATTCAAAGCTAATTTGTTCAGTTAGGTTTCTACTATGAGCAGCTCTGTTTCTCACCGTTAAGTGCTCCATGATGCTGCTTAGTTGAAGGGTGTGTTGTAAGTGCAAGATGTAATATACTTATATTGTACTTGATTATCAGTTTTCAAAAACAGCTGCATGCTTTGATATCTGTGTAAGGAAATATCGAAAGATAATATACCATTGGTATTTATTACTCTATAATTAAGGATGTGTCAGTGTTTCCCTTCCAAAAAAGCCCCTTATTTTCAGAAATTCATATCTCAGGCATAAATTTCCCTATGAATTACAGTCTAATACCATATTAGAAGTTTCTCCTTTTTAAGTTATCCCTCCCCTTCCTTTTCTTTCTGAGGAAGTAAGTCTCAGGATGTAATTTCTGGGTTATTGCTTTGGGATGAGGGGGAGCAGGCCCAGTGATGCACAGTTCAAGGTGCTGCCACATTGCCACCTGCTCCCTCTGCTCTTCTGCCCTGTGTGGGGAGACACTGGGGGCTGCCTTTCTGATGAAGGGTCAGCTTTATACACACATGGGTGAGCAGCTTTGCCACTGTATGATTCGAAAGGCAATAGAGAAGAGTCAGTTGTCCAGAAATATCACAAGTGCCACAGAGTCTGAACTTTTAGTACAGAAATCAATTCTTCCACATTCCTCTCCTTATGGTCATTGAGAATACAAGCACTGGCTGGTGTAACATGAAATACACCTAGAGTAAGGTATTAGCAACTTATTAACACGTTTCTTCTTACAGTGAGAGGCAGAAGGAAGAAAGAGGAGAAAGAGAAGACAAATGTTTTTCCCTTCTTGAAGAGGTGGTCTTGACTACTGCTCAACCACAGCCTACTGAAAGAGCCCTGGAAAATCTGAGTTCTAGATCTGCCTGTACCACTGTGGGACCCAAGGCAAGTCAACTTCTCCTCAGGCCCCAGTTTCCTACATCTCAAATACAGGAGGTTACAAAAATAAGTGATTCTCAGGAGGGCCAGGGAAGTTACCTAAATGTATGAATTCAGCAGAGTATAAGACCACAGGGAGTGGTGGGGGCCTGTGACAGATGGGGTATACTCACTGAATGCCTCCCTAAAGGGAGAACCAGAGCAATAATAAAAACACTTAAAATAATGGCCATACTCCGGGCATGGTGGCTTACACCTGTAATCCCAGCACTTTGGGAGGCCGAGACAGGTGGATCACGAGGTCAGGAGATTGAGACCACCCTGGCTAACATGGTGAAACCCGGTCTCTACTAAAAATACAAAAAAATTAGCCGGGCGTGGTGGTGGGCACCTGTAGTCCCAGCTACTCGGGAGGCTGAGGCAGGAGAATGGCGTGAACCCGGGAGGTGGAGCTTGCAGTGAGCCGAGATGGTGCCACTGCACTCCAGCCTGGGCGACAGAGCCAGACTCCCTCTCAAAAAAAAAAAAAAAAATTGGCCACACTACATAGTCTCTTATGTCCCTTTTAATGGCAGAAATGTGGGCCACAAAATAACCACCTCCACTGTCCTTTGCTGTCTCCTGCCAGCTGGAGAGAGAAATAGAAGGGAACTAGGGGTCCAACTGAGTCACGCATACTGCACTTGGTGCTTCCTGAAAGGCACATAGGTGGCAATAATAACATCCCATGTAGGGAAAGGCTTATACAAAAAAACTTTGTTTCTGTAACACACTTCAGCTCCTAAATATGTCACTATATGTGCCTTAATTTTCTCATCTGTGAAATGATATTGAAGACATTAAATTTTCAGATCTAAAGGACTTCAAATTGCTTGAGAAAGGTCATACCAATATTCCTAGGGGTCACATCTTCTCGCACCCCACCTTAGACCTGCTATTTAAATGCAGTAACTAATAGGAAAGTAATATAACCATTTAAAATTATCTTCCAAGAATCACCAATTCCTTCTGTCAGTTTATAAAAACAATTAAGATCCTCTCCTTGGGGTTGGGAGAGGATAAGGAATAACTCAGATAATGATAGATGGTGGTGGGACACCTGAAGAAACCGATCGCAAATTCCAATTTAGAAAAATGGACTGCAGAGTGAGTGAGGATCCTGGTCCCTGAAGCCATTTGTGCCTCACATGCAGCGAGGGCATCCCACAGATACCCGGGAGAACTCTTCCCCTGGGATAGATTGCAGTGAAAGCGCAAAGACCACGATTCGCTCCTGCGTCTTAAAGAGGAAAGGGGAGAGGCGACACTATGGGGAGTGGGCAGTGTGGTTGGGAGCTCTGAGAGCTCTTGTGCTCTAACAGGCAGCTCTGAATTTTTTGAGATGAGAAAGACTGGGCTCATTTAACATCTGCCTTCCTCTTCCTTTCCTTACCCTTCAGAAGGGAGTTTAGAGCTATAGTTTTCCATCTTGTGTTTGCAATGCCACAGGCATCTGTTAGAAATGGTGATTAGCAGCCCCAAGAAACAGGAACCTGTGGCCAGTTGAGTCTGACTTTCTCCACAGCATGAGGGTTGAGGTGAAGCCCCTGGCTCCTGTTAAGCAGAGGAAAGTCTTCTCAAGCAACATTGGCAGTAGAGTAGTTTGTATCACTGTCTGAGGCAAGCAGTTTTCTGACTCAATCAATAATTGAGAAAACCAAGAAATGTTAAGGATAGCCTGATAGCAAAACTAGTAACATGCTTCCTGAAGTATTTATGTCTCCTATCAAAAGGTATATGCAATAAATACACTGAAGACACATGAAATGTCACAAAGAGTGGCAAGAAGCCTTTGTGTATCACGACTCAGCTTAAGAAACAGACTTCTCATCATGCAACGAATGCACCTTTCCCTACTTCTATGTCCCTTTTTTTCTCTACCATGGCCCCTCTGACATAACCATTATTCTAAGTTTGGTTAATTCCCAGGTTTTCTGTAATACTGTACTTTAATCACACATGTCTGTATCTTTGAGCAGCATGTAGAATTGCTCGCATGTTTTTCAAACTTCCCCAGTTATATTTTAATGAATAGCTTTGAAGAGGGGGCATAGGATAGGAGCATTAGTTGTCTGTATCACAATTCAAATTTTAAAATGAAACATGTTCAAGTCAGTGGCTTATAATATACTCTCTTCATTGTTAAACATAAGATCTAACATTAAATAGTCCCAAATTTTCCACTGAAAAAGAAAGGCAGTTGGGTCAATAGTCAATAGAAGAATAAGACTCACAGTGTATGTCAGCATTAAAAGACAGCATGGACTATCATTTGAAAACTGATTCTATCATCCACAGAAAGTATCTTGAGACTTCAGTGAAATTTCTTTTGTGGCTCATAATATTTCTGGGTAGCAGATGCTTTCTCGAAAACAGATTTTACTTTTAAAAATATCAAATATAATTAACACCTTCAACATAAAATGAAATATTTGCTTCCAGATGCATTTCAAGGTGTTGAAATTAATCTCTGCAGCCCTCTATGGCTAAGAGTTTCCATTGACTTATGGATTCTGCCTGCCATATTGATGTCTGAAGGACTGAGAACAGGAGCAGGGCATTTAAACTTAACTGTATTTGAAGGATGCTTATTAAACCAGGAGCATTTTTAAAAAGGTATTTGCATCTATTTCTGTCAACACAGTATAAATGAGAAGGTTAAGAACCAGGTGCCCTGATATTTGTTATAGAAACACCTAGCCAGAAGCATAGATTAAGTTTAGGGCAAGCTGTATTTCAAGACACTGTGTCAAAGTCTTGATAATGGATGGACTTTTAAAGACATTTAAAATTAAAATTGACTTTATTTTAAAAGAAAAAAACAATCGAGTGTTAAAAAAAAAGAGGAAGACTAAGTTTTCCATCAAACATACTCAAAACAATAAATGATGGGGGTGGTTGATAAGGGAAACTGAATTAATGAGTCAACGTGTAGTACTAATTATCTGCTGAGATTTCAACAAAATACTGATTAACTTATTTAATAACACTCCATTCCACTAGGTCATGGGTGTTGAGAAGCATGAATGCGCACGTGCACACACACACACACACACACTCCTATATATTTTTAAATGTTAAGAATTACACATTTACAAAACTTTTTATTGCTTATGTGAACTAGCAGCAACTCTGACATTACAGTCTTTATAAGGTTTTTCTTTAAACTCCAAATCTCGGCATCATGCAAATAAGTGACACCTTTAATGTAATTTTTTTAAAATTTATTTTAAATTTATTTATTTATTTATTTTATGAGACGGAGTCTCGCTCTGTCGCCCAGGCTGGAGTGCAGTGGCACGATCTCGGCTCACTGCAAGCTCCGCCTCCTGGGTTCACGCCATTCTCCTGCCTCAGCCTCCCCAGTAGCTGGGACTACAGGCACCCGCCACCATGCCTGGCTAATTTTTTTTTGTATTTTTAGTACAGACGGGGTTTCACCGTGTTAGCCAGGATGGTCTCGATCTCCTGACCTCATGATCCACCCGTCTCGGCCTCCCAAAGTGCTGGGATTACAGGTGTGCGCCACCGCACCCGGCCTAATGTAAGCTTTTGTCCTAGAAGGAATGTTGGCCACAGCTAATGGCAAAATTTGATTTGCATTTATGAGTGTAGAAAAAAATGCCCACATACAGGTAACTTTCAATATTATATTTGCCTAAATCAGGAAAATACGTAAATGTTTCAGATGTACTCTCTGAAAGGTGTTTAATGCTTTTTTTTTTTTTTTTTTTTTTTTCCTATCAGTGAGAAAAGATCTATGGGTACTAGTTGTGTGTAGAGTATCTTAGCCACTATGAAGCGTAAGCCCATTTAGTTTCAGGATAGAAAAACACAGTAAACGAAGCGCTATTTCTTGGCTGTGAGATAATATTATTTTGAGAAGATGTCATCTGTGACACAGCAACTGACAGAAGCAAACTGACTCGTCTGGTTTATCTCAGTAGATGGCATAAAGTATAACCTTGCCCAGGAGAAGTGGCAAAGAATTTCTTATTCATATTTATATCTTTAGTTTTGCTATCCAAAGGAACACACCTGCTAGATTCTGAGTTCCATAGTCTTAGACTGGAAGGAACTTCCAAAACAGTTCCTGAGCTCTTTGTTTTCTGGGTGACGAGATAATTTGTTCACTGGCTTCCCTGTAAAAGCCTAGAAGCCAGTGCTGTGGTGGCCCATCACACACTGTGGGTCTCATGAAGGTTGGAGAGAGGAGTCTGTTCAGATGGAGCTTCTTGTTTCTGCTTCTTCCTCTTCCTGCTTTTAAATTCCCAGGCCTCATGGACTCTGAACTGCTTGCTTCGATCTGCAATACTGCCTCTCTTCCAAGGGCTTTGTCTGGCTCCCTAACCTTGATCTATTTCGTGCTTTCGATTTTGCTACCGATCAAATGGGCCCTACTGGACTTCCGAATCATTGCTTTCTTTATCTTAGATGCCTGCTAGGCCACTCGATCCTTCCAGAAGCTAGAAAGCCTGGCTTGCCCCTTGTCTAGCCACCTTTCCCAGGCTGTGCCTCACTTTGTGGTGTATAGAAGTTACTCATTTCAAAAGCTAGGGAAAGTTACAATTTACCTGTCAGTAAACAGAAGATGGTTTATCAACAGACTTTACCTTAATGACTACAAATGTTTACCTCCTGCTTTCCAGAATGCAAAGAAAATCTTGGAAATGTCATAATATCTTACAAACATTTGCAAAACAGATCCTTGTTCATCCGGAAAAGAAACAATTGTATTCGTTGTCTCTGTCACAAGGAAAACGTTCAGTGAGAAACACATAGGTAGATGTATACATCTATACGTAAATGAATATGCTAATTAAAAATTGCAGTGGGTACTTTATTAAAAATTTATTTTACCATCTAGCCATTCAAAACATCTTTACATCAACAAACACAGCAGTTTGACTATTGGAATCATAAGTGATTTATCTTGAAAAGGTTATATTTGTAGGTGGATGCAAGTATATTGGAGAAATATTTCTATGAAAATTACTGGTTTTGTTAGGAGTATTTTGATTTTTCTATTTTTACGCTGGGAAAAAAATTAAAACAAGTATGTCAGTGTTCATTTTATGGGATAGTTGGCTTCACTGTATTTGTCATGTTTGTCCGAATTACAGCTGTTTATCTTGCAACTTTAAGATTAATTAAATGCAAATGTAACTCTGTGAATCATGGGAATACCTGCCAGACCTCTTATTAATACCTTCACTTAAAACCCCCTGTGCCTGAGAGTCATTAATTTGCTAAAAGAAAAGTGCTAAAGCAGCCCTTTGCCCACAAACAATTCTGCGATGGCTGCCCAATTAATCCCAAAGCATTCTGATCCTCCTTTCAGGCCTCGTGGCCCTTTGAGGACACAAGAAGGCTCCGATGATAACCTGGCAACCTAGGTAGAAACCCAGCCAAGTGTGAGCGTTTGAAGCTGCAGTTTGGCTGCCATCGTGTCGGCGAAAAGAAAGAATTCAGGCACCATGTCATCCAGTACAAAGGATAAAAACGGATTCAACCGGAAATTCAATGTGGCACCACATATGGGATACATGAGTGCGGTTATACAACAGGCCACATATTTTTTTTGAACAGTCTCCTACATGTGATGCCGAGGACATGTGTAACCATCATAACGTCTCTAGGAATCTGTATTTAATTTGAGTTGGGGTGGTGGCAGGGATTGGAGATCTGAAGCCGCCACAGGTTTGTGGCAGATGGCTCTGTGTCAGCTATGACAAGCAGCCAGGCTCAGCTTCCTCTGCAGATTTTCTTTTCTCTCTGATCAGGTAAATATGGGCACACTCTGGAAAGTTCTTCAGATTCTGCCTTAGGCTGCAAGTTTGTGACTTAGCCCCATCTGTCACAAATCTTCCCTAGGTTCTGTTGTAAGCAGAGACCTGAATTTACCATGTAGGGCTGCCCAAGAAAACGGAGCGATTTCACCCTGCAACGAGGAGGAGGGAGAGAAGAGAAAGAAGTGAAGAGCATTAATGACTAAAAGATGAAAGTATGCTGAAAATTTATATTGCAAATTTGCATCACTTACGTCAATTACATTTCAAAAAGCCACCAAGTAAATGGTTCTTGAGTTTCATCACCTCAGGAAATCTCAGTTTCTGATTGGTTTAAAGTGTCGTTGTATTTCCAACCAGAGAAGAAGGCTACTGTTTTCTGCAAATGGGTATATTCTGCTGCACACATATTTCTTGGTTTATGTTATGAATGACAACCATTCATAGTTGGATGATGGAAGTTCACCATCCAACTTTTAACTTATATAAACACAAGACACATAACACTGTACATACAAGTTTCTGCCGTGAATTTTACTTTTAAATGATGAAGACACAAAGATAAATGCCATTACTATGATGTGAAATTTAAAAAGTGCTTCATATTTACAACAGGTTTATATTCATTATTTCATTATAGCAGTACTTCAGGGGTAAATTGATGTTTAAAAAAATATTCTTCCAGGTTTACAGATGAATCACATAGAGGCCAAGAAAATCACCTAGAATCAGGTTGCCAACGAGTAGCAGAGAAGGACAAAACCTCTAACTGATCTTAATCAGCCAAAGCATATCTGTGATGCTAAAAGGCTTTTTCCTTTTATTTTATTTAGACAAATCAAAGGAAAGCCAGACCAAATAAAATTGAGGGAGGAGGTGAAGAAGGAAGGAAGGAAGGAAGGAAGAGAGGGAAGAAGAAAGGGAAGGGAGGGAAAGGCAGAGGAGGGAGAGAGAGAAAGAGTGAGAGACTGAGACTGAGACTGAGAATTTGCCTTAATTGTGCTGGTGCAGTTGAGAGCTTTTAGAAGTTCTTAGAACATCACAAACATTTCATGTTTAAGGAAAAAGTAAGGACTCTGGAGCAGTATTAAAACTAGTGAGCAACACCTTATTCAAATCTAGAGTTTAAGCTCAAATTAAAAGGGGACTATAAGGTGACCAGTTTCTTGAAGGAAACAAAGTAGCTTGTCTGTGGTTCAGGTACATATAGCTTGACATAATCAAGATAACCACAAATGGCTTTTCTGGGCAATGAGTGTGAATTGTAAGCTTAATTATTGTTTGGAATTAGTTTCTGGCAGAACTCTAAAATTCTTCTCCCTTCCAAATAATAGAAGATTATAAAAGTTTTGTCAATGTTGAAGAACTTGACGAGGAAAACAAAAAAATCAGGAGCTATCACCTGAAAAATCTTAAGAAACTACAAGTCACTCTCAAAAAGCAAGAATGGCATCTCTCTCTCTCTTTTTAAACCAGAGAATACCATTCAATTTATAAATAAAATTAAATGAAAAATAGGATGGGAATGAAAATCTCTTCTGTCAGTCTGGATAATGTCTACCTTACACAACTGCCCTATTTGTACTCTTATATTCATTTCTATACTGGTAACGAGGGAATAGCTATAAAATGTCTTTCAACAGCATTTAAAAATATAATGATCAGGGTTCTCTAAAAGCATGAAACACTAATCTCAAATAATTGTTGAGAATTTTCCATAAGTAAATTCACATAATATAATAAAAGTGAGGCCAAAAAAATATACAACTTCACAGTATTAGACTTGCTTGGGTTAGAATGGAAGAACTATTGTTAGTTTAAGGAGTCAATCCTTAGCTGATTCTTTTATGATTACTTCTAGAAACTTGTGTTCAAGTTAGGCTTAGGAGTCATCGAAGAGCTCCCTATTTTATCTCTGTGAGAAGTATGTGTCCAGTGCATCTGCCTGACCTGAAAAAGTACATGTCTCGACAATACAAGTTTATAGTCAGTGACTCAACTGTAGACATAAACTTTGTAAGAAGTGATTTTATATTTTCTTAAGAAAAATGGTTTTAGGTTTTTAAAAATTATTAAGAAACATTTAATTTTTGCATGTATTGGATTTCTCTAACAATCCTAAGGCAAGTGTACGTGTGTGTGTCTGTGTGTGTGTGTGTGTGTGTGTGTGTGTAAGAGAGAAAGAGACTGAGCGAGTACACACATACATGCAAATGAGGAATTTAAACATTTCAGGTCTGAAACTATTTCAGGTGGGAAGTCATGGACACAAGTGTTCTGCGATAGAAGGAGTCACTTTAAGAAAAAAAGTAAATTCTGTTTCTGCTTTTCACTTACTAGCATTCTGTTTCAAATCCTGCTTCAAGTTATACCCCAAACTCTCACTCATATTGAAAGTATAATGTCTGATGTGAGAAGAAAGCCAAGTGTTAGTAGCCTTATTCTAGTCATTAAATTTCTAAGTGTGAATCCATATGAAAAATCCTATCCTAAAGTGAACTCTATATGATAAGAAGTTGAAATGATTTTAAAATGTAAACTTTTAACAACAAAAAAAGAGTAAGGTGTAAAAATGTAAAAGGAACAAATTAAAGAATTCAGTGACATTCTATCCTTTTAGATCTTAGAAGCATATGTTTTATAAAAGCAAAACAGCACTGTCCAATGAAATAAATCTAAAAATAACTCCCAACATTCTTTTCACAGTACTCACAAAAGATCCTCTCCGACTGCATGAGAAAAGTAGGTAAAAGCTAAAATGCTAATTCTCTAGTATTTAGTAAAAGCAAATGTTACCTGAAAATGTGTCTATTTATAAAACACAAGATAAAAAATTACAATAACTTGTTGTATCATTATTATAAAGGTTTAGAAGGCTTTTTTTTTTTTTTCTGTTTTGGCTTTAAATCCTATAACAACACACAAACTAAATCTGTGGTCCTTCCTGTGCTTTTAACTCTATACCTTGCAACATGCCAGTTTTTCCTAATAATTGTATCATAAAGCTCTTGATTACTTAAAATTTGACTAATTTATTAATTTTTGAAATTAATTTTTAGACAATATCACTAAGCACTATGGATGAAGGCAAATGTGAAAATGTGTTACAGATTTATAAGAGAAAAATCCATGGTAGACGATGCTTAAAAATGAATTATATAAATAAGCTCTTATAAATGCTTTTGCATGAATTATTAATTTATAAAACTTTGAGATGCAGGTTTTTATGGTGTATGAACTAAAAGATATTTAAGTACTAACATGTAATAGCTCAATGAAATAACATTTAAGATACAGGTTATCATTTAAACTGTGTGAGGAACAATTTGGTATATTAACAACGTACCACTAAGCTGCCATTCTTTTTTTCAGAAGCTGTTTGTAAAATAAATAATTATAGCTATGTTATGGCAGTAGCTGAATGAAAATATTTCAACTGGACATCTGCTTTCTTTTCTTACTAGAGGCAACTTTTTGCAGTGACTTTTGAAATGGTTAAAAATTTGCAGAGGTTTAAAATTTGCAGATGCAGAATAACAGGGTTAAGCAATGTTACAAACTGATAAATTTTGATGGTGGAAACACATTTACAAATACTTTACCAAAAATTCATCCAAAGAGGGAAAAAATCAATAATCTGACAGAGAACTCACTGAAAATAGCTTTGTGTCATATATAAAAAATTAATTCATTTGTACTAATACTTATATTTCCTCAATTTTCATTATCTGCATATTTTGACAGTCTATCACATGGGAAACTATTTGATTGATATTTCATACAAACAAAACTACTACTGAACTTTAAAAATTAGGAAATATTGAGGTAAATCTTGAACGACCGTTTTCTCTGTGGAGCTTCCCATGTATACAATACAATACTATTGACTCAAGGAGTAATACTGAAGCTGGAACTGTTCAGTCAGCATTTTAAACTATTATGAGCTACCTTCTGAACCACTGCCAAGTTAATAGACAATGAAAGATAATGAGCTTGAAATTGGGTGTTAAATTGCATTTTTGGTTCTCTCTCTTTTTCTTGAAGTTTAACTGTTTCCTGTAGAAACAAAGTCATGTTTTGATGTATCACTATGTAAATATGTATTTTAGGCTACGAACAGGGAAGGGAGAAAAAAAAAGGCAGAGAACTGTATTTCATGTAGAAGGTTATATATTAACATAGGAAAATTAAAATATGTTAGATTATAAAACTGCTAGATTGTAAACTATACTGGATTTATGTAAAATGAAGATGCTACATTCGAAGAATATAAAAAGGTATATTACTCATGGCCTAGAGCCACCTTCAAAACTCATAAAGCAGATTTATCCTAGTTCAATTACTTAGACTTTTAGTAGGGCCTCTTTGTGTTGTTATTTCAACAATGTAAAATTCTTGATTCAAATAAAGAAAAGAAGATAACGAATGAGGGTAGTGAATGATGATGCCGTTTACACTATTTTCCCTTTGCCATTCAGAGATGAGACTGACATTCTTATTCTAAAGAAACTGAGGATTTTTTATGTCATTTTTATTAAACTGGACGTGAGAAATATTCAATTCTTAAAAATCACCTTTCAAGTAGTTCAAAAATGAACACCAAACTTCACTAATGTCATTCACCTGAATTTTTGAGGACTAAAGATTTCATTATGATGGGAAGAAAGGCTTATCCTCATTAGTATAATTGTAGAATCTTTCCTTTACTTCCTTTTAAACTAATGAGTTACATTAATCCAGGTTCATTTTTATAAGCCTCTAGGGGCTAAATGTAAAGGACAGTCATCTTAGAAAACAGTAAATTTTAAAAAAAGCATGTACCGTGCATTAAGTGCACGTATTTCATAAGACCTAGGTTAATACAACTGGCATCCAGTTTAATTAATCCTTGTTAGTGTAACAACTAATATCCCTCCCTAGCATGTTTCCTTTAAACATTAGTATGTTAATTAAATGTTTTTTTTAAGATTTTTCTTTGTACTTCAATATGGCATTTATACCATGTAAATCTCTTCTCAATAACTACCTTATAGAGATGTTTTCTTATAATATCTGGTCTCTTGCAGAAATTCTGGAGCCTTTTTGAAAGCTGTTCAGGTGTAGAATACAGATATTCAGCTGCAGGAAAAACAGATACATTTTTAATGAAACAAAAACCTCAAAGCACACACTCGATATTAGTCACTTTACTAATTAAAAATGCATATTGCTCTGTGCCGCCTCGTGTTTTACATTATTTAAGCATGATTTTATAAGGTTACCTCAGCTCACAAGGATGTTTAATGCTAAATAAGACTGTGTAGTTGTGCTGTTTAGACATCTCCTTTGGGTGATTAAAATACATTATTCTAATGTAACACAATGCATATGTGATATACTTAGTGATGAGATTTTTTTCAAAGAACTGGTACTATAGCCTTATGTACTCGTACAACAGTTGCATATTATTAACTAGTCAATTGTTTAAATAATTTGGTGTGACTTTCAGTCCCTGATTTTTCTGTATCATTAAAAAAAATCTGTAAGCAATTGCAGCAACACTGACCTGCTTATAAAAATCCATCATTATGGGATGTGTATGCTAACAATGAAGAATGTTATTTGAAAACTTGCTTTTTTGTTATCTTAAAAGAACAGATGGTAAATATAAGCTTACTCTAATGTATTAAAACACATAAAATTTTCCTTAACACTAACATGTTGACTTGCCAAATAAACAATTGCTCCTGCCTAAGTTTATTTTCAAACTTTCTAATTTAGCATGAATCATATATTAAATCTCAATAAAGATGAATGCACATTAAAGCAGCTACCTGGAAATATTTCGGGATAAACCAAATCTTTAGGACAAAGTGGGTAACACCCACAGTACACAGCTTCCAACCTAGAAAAATTTTAGAGAGAGGGTAAGAATATATTAAAAAGACATTACCATCATAGCCAGAAAGTGGTTTTGTTTGCCTAAGTTAACTGAATGAGCCCAGAGTTAACTGGGACAAAAAACATGGTCGGCAGTATAATTCTAAAAGCCAAAGTTGCTCTTTTAAAAGATTTTATTGATCATATATGAATTTCATAGAACAGAACCAACAGCATATGTTTTGTTCACTGAATTAATCAAAGCGCAGCTCTGCATTTTTTTTTGTTTTTAAAATACTGTTTAACACATTTTATAATCAGCAGATAAACACATGTAACAACATGGTAAAGTATGGACAGCTTTTCTTAATAATGCTGCAAAGCCTCAGAATGTTCATTTTTCAAAAATGTTTAAATAAAATAGCAAATACTTAACTTTAGCACTGTCGCTGTAGAAAAGATTGAGGCACTTTTAAAAGCATCAGAAAAAAATTTACAATCTGTTGTAATGGGGCATTTTCATTTTAAGCTCATGCTTCAAAACAATTCGTTATTATGCAGAATGTAAAACTCTTCCCCCTTTTGTTGAAAAACTCTCATGAAGATTACTTTAATGAACATTTTGCTTTCTTGACTAAAAATTCAGCTCACTTTCCATTTTATCAGCAAAGAATGCTTGTATTATTAAACAAACAAACATGAAAGTTTCACTTTGTGAGAGGATTTCCCCATTGACCCACCTATGGGAAGTTTTTCTTTACGTCACAGTAGAAGGGTTAAGCAGAAGGAAGGTATTGCATCTTCCTTCTGTGTTAGCCCTGCATAATAGCTATTGATCTGACATATAATCAACTTTAAAGATACCACTGTCATTTCTGTTGGCTAGAAATTATGCAGTGAAATTCAAAACACTCTTTAAAATATGTTTATTTTATGAGAAACTTTGAATTGCATCCAAAATGTTGACCAAAGGGGAAATTTATTTTGAACTGCAGATTTTTTTCAACCCAAGAGTACTCTGAAGTCATGTCAGTGTTTACCTTGTTTATTTACAGTGACGAAGTACATGAAACTTAAGCTGTTTTTAAGTGGCTGATGTTTTCCCTATTTTCCTATGTTAACTGAAATTAAATGAAAAGTATTTACTTTGAGCTGCAAATTTTGGAAAAATACTTAGTTCAAAGTTTTGCTTGAGAACTGATAGAAGTTACAAAATAATCTAGTGGGAAGGCACAGGTTCTGGTTACCAATTATTAATTTCAGAATGCAAACTAATACCTCATATTTTTTGATACATAGGGTACACACAGAAATTCTTATTATAAGCACAGCTATAAACTACACTGTGACTGTATTATAAAACACTTACAAAAGTTTTGAGTTTATAAACCAGTGATACTCTTTATGGACCAAAAGAAAATATACACTTTATCTAAAGACATTCATTTTTTAAATGCTGTGCCAATTGAAAAGCAAATACATATGAACATTCTCTTATAATTACATAAAATCAAAAGAGTGAAGTCATAGGCATTTCAGAGAGTGCACATGTTATCTGCTTTTTAATAATGGATTTGAATTAGAGTATTCTGTTCCCCGAAAGAAAATTGCAGGCCAAGTTACATTTTGAGTCATCGTATGAATATGTACCATGCCGTTTCCAAAAAACCTCTGCTAATTAAAATACAGTAAGATAGAAATGGCATTATTTGATTTAGGAAGAAAAAATTTACGAATTTTGGATTTCAACTTCTATTTGTAAATTATGTTAGTCATGGTTATATTTCTAATTCATCAAGGAAAAAACCACCATCTCTTTTGGTTCTATTTTTGACTTGTTATGATATACATTACTTAGATG